>NC_053028.1:645073402-645222929 GCF_003073215.2 Triticum urartu | reverse complement strand
AAAACAAACCACCACCATGCTCTAAAAGATCTAAGTGAAGCACATAGAGCAAAATTATAACGCTCAAAAGATATAAGTGAAGTGCATAGAGCAAAACTACATAGCTCAAAAGATTTAAGTGAAGCACATAGAGTATTCTATCAAATTTCAATTCAAGTATGGCTCTCTCAAAAGGTGTGTACAGCAAGGATGATTGTAGCATACTAACAAACAAAGACACAAATAATACAAGACGCTCCAAGCAAAACACATATCATGTTGGTGAATAAAAATATAGCTCCAAGTAAATTACCGATGGAAGTGGACGAAAGAGGGGATGCCTTCCGGGGCATCCCCAAGCTTTGACTTTTTGGTGTCCTTGGATTATCTTGGGGGTGCCATGGGCATCCCCAAACTTAGGCTCTTGCCACTCCTTGTTCCATAATCCATCAAAAGAACTCACCCAAAACTTGAAAACTTCACAACACAAAACTCAATAGAAATCTCGTGAGCTCCGTTAGAGAAAGAAAACATAAAACCACTTAAAGGTACTGTAATGAACTCATTATTTATTTATTTTGGTGTTAAACCTACTATATTCCAACTTCTCTATGGATTATAAACTATTTTACTAACCATAGATTCATCAAAATAAGCAAACAACACACGAAAAACAGAATCTGTCAAAAACAGAACAGTCTGTAGTAATCTGTAACTAACGCAAACTTCTGGAACTCAAAAAAATCTACCAAAATTAGAAGACCTAGATAATTTGTTTATTGATTAGCATCAATTGGAATCAGTATTTTATCACGTTCTTATGATTTTTAGTAATTCGGGCACTGAACGCAAAGTTTCTGGAAATTACAGCAAGATCAAATAACTATCATCCAAGAAGATCCAATAGGTCTAGCTTGGCACAAACACTAATTAAAACAAAAAACCACATCCAAACAGAGGGTAGATGGGTTATTTATTCCCTAACAGAAGAAAAACAAAAAAAACAAAAAATAAAATTGGGTTGCCTCCCAACAAGCGCTATTGTTTAACGCCCCTAGCTAGGCATAAAAGCGAGGATAGATCTAGGTATTGCCATCTTTGGAAGGCAATCCATAAGTGGCTCTCATGATGGTTTCATATGGAAATTTTATTTTCTTTCTTGGAAAGTGTTCCATGCCCTTTTTTAATGGAAATTGGAATCTAATATTCCCTTCCTTCATATCAATAATCGCACCAACCGTTCTAAGGAAAGGTCTACCAAGAATAATAGGGCAAGAAGGATTGCAATCTATATCAAGAACAATGAAATCTACGGGCACATAATTCCTATTTGCAACAATAAGAACATCATTAATTCTTCCCATAGGTTTCTTAATAGTGGAATTCGCAAGATGCAAGTTTAGAGAGCAATCATCAAGATCGCGGAAATCTAGCAAATCACACAAAGTTTTGGGGATAGTGGAGACACTAGCACCCAAATCACACAAAGCATAAAACTCATGATCTTTAATTTTAATTTTGATAGTTGGTTCCCACTCATCATGGAGTTTTCTAGGGATAGAGACTTTCAACTCAAGTTTTTCTTCATAAGATTGCATCAAGGCATCAACAATATGTTCGGTGAAGGCTTTCTTTTGACCATAAGCATGCGGAGAATTTAGCACAGATTGCAACAAAGAAATACAATCAATCAAAGAGCAACTTTCATAATTAAATTCCTTTAAATCCAATATAGTGGGTTTAGCAACATCTAAATTTTTATTTCTTTCAATCCCACTTTCGTCAATTTCATCACAAAGATCTAAATACTCCGAATTTTTGGAACGCCTTCTAGGTAAAGGAAGATCATATTCAGTTTCATCAAGATTCATATTGCAAAACAAAGATTTGATAGGGGACACATCAATAACTTTTAGATCTTCATCTTGATTTTCATAAGAATTAGAAGAACACGCTTTAATAAAGGCATCTTTGGAAGCACGCATCCTAGCGGTTCTTTCTTTACACTCATCAATTGAAATTCTCATGGCTTTTAGAGACTCATTAATATCATGCTTAGGTGGAATAGATCTAAGTTTCAAAGCATCAACATCAAGAGCAATTCTATCAACGTTCCTAGCCAAATCATCAATCTTAAGCAATTTTTCTTCAATCATAGCATTAAAATTCTTTTGCGAAGAAATAAATTCTTTAATATTAGATTCAAAATCAGAGGGCATCTTATTATAATTTCCATAAGAGTTGTTGTAGGAATTCCCATAATTATTAGAAGGATTACTAGGATAAGGCCTAGGATTAAAATTCCCTCTATAAGCGTTGTTACCAAAATTATTCCTACCAACAAAATTCACATCCATAGATTCATTGTTATTCTCAATCAAGGTAGACAAAGGCATATCATTAGGATCAGAAGAAACACTCTTAGTAGCAAGTAATTTCATAAGTTCATCCATCTTTCCACTCAAAACATTGATTTCTTCTATCGCATGCACTTTTTTATTAGAAAATCTTTCAGTATGCCATTGAGAATAATTAACCATAATATTATCTAGGAGTTTAGTAGCATATCCTAAAGTGATTTCCATAAAAGTGCCTCCCGCGGCCGAATCTAAAAGATTTCTAGAAGCAAAATTCAATCCGGCATACAAATTTTGTAAAATCATCCACAAATTTAAACCATGATTAGGGCAATTACGTATCATTAATTTCATTCTCTCCCAAGCTTGTGCAACATGTTCATGATCAAGTTGCTTAAAATTCATAATATCGTTTCTAAGAGAGATGATCTTAGCGGGAGGAAAATACTTAGAGATAAAAGCATCTTTGCACTTGTTCCAAGAATCAATACTATTTTTAGGCAAAGACGAAAACCAAGCTTTAGCACGATCTCTAAGGGAAAAAGGAAATAGCTTCAATTTAACGACATCATTATCAACATCTTTTTTATTTTTCATATCACATAAATCAATGAAGCTATTCAGATGAGTAGCGGCATCTTCACTAGGAAGGCCGGCGAATTGATCTTTCATAACAAGATTCAACAAAGCAGTATTGATTTCACAAGATTCAGTATTAGCAAGAGGGGCAATCAGAGTGCTAAGAAAATCATTATTGTTGGTATTGGTGAAGTCACACAATTTGGTAGTATCTTGAGCCATCGCGACAAACAAGCAATCCAACACACGAGCAAACAAAAGCAAATGGGCAAAAAGAGGAAAATAGAGAGGGAGGATAGGGAGAGAGAGGGCGAATAAAATGGCAAGGGTGAATTGGGGGGAGAGGAAAACGAGAGGCAAATGGCAAATAATGTAATGCGGGAGATAGGGATTGTGATGGGTACTTGGTATGTTGACTTTTTGTGTAGACTCCCCGGCAACGGCGCCAGAAATTCTTCTTGCTACGTCTTGAGCTTGCGTTGGTTTTCCCTGAAGAGGAAGGGATGATGCAGCAGAGTAGCGTAAGTATTTCCCTCAGTTTTTGAGATCCAAGGTATCAATCCAGTAGGAGGCCACGCGCAAGTCCCTCGTACCTACACAACACAAAGAGCTCAACGCAACCAACGCGATTAGGGGTTGTCAATCCCTCCACGGTCACTTACGGAAGTGAGATCCGATAGATAATATTTTTGGTATTTTTGATATAAAGATGCAAAGTGAAAAGTAAAAGGCAAAGTAAAAACAAAACAAGATTAAAGTGATGGAGACTGATATGATGAGAATAGACCCGGGGGCCATAGGTTTCACTAGTGGCTTCTCTCGAGAGCATAAGTTTTCTATGGTGGGTGAACAAATTACTGTTGAGCAATTGACATAATTGAGCATAGTTATGAGAATATCTAGGCATGATCATGTATATAGGCATCACGTCTGTGACAAGTAGATCGAAACGATTCTGCATCTACTACTATTACTCCACTCATCGACCGCTATCCAGCATGCATCTAGAGTATTAAGTTAAAAACTGAGTAACGCTTTAAGCAAGATGACATGATGTAGAGAGATAAATTCATGCAATATGAAATAAACCCCATCTTGTTATCCTCGATGGCAACGATACAATACGTGTCTTGCTGCCCCTTCTGTCACTGGGAAAGAATACCGCAAGATCGAACCCAAAGCTAAGCACTTCTCCCATGGCAAGAACTACCAATCTAGTTGGCCAAACCAAACAGATAATTCGAAGAGACTTGCAAAGATAACTAATCATACATAAAAGAATTCAGAGAAGATTCAAATATTGTTCATAGATAGACTTGATCATAAACCCACAATTCATCGGTCTCAACAAACACACCGCAAAAGAAGAAGATTACATCGAATAGATCTCCACAAGAGAGGGGGAGAACATTGTATTGAGATCCAAAAAGAGAGAAGAAGCCATCTAGCTACTAACTATGGACCCGAAGGTCTGAGGTAAACTACTCACACTTCATCGGAGGGGCTATGATGATGTAGAAGCCCTCCGTGATGACGACCCTCTCCGGCGGAGCTTCGGAACAGGCCCCAAGATGGGATCTCGTGGATACAGAAAGTTGCGGCGGTGGAATTAGGTTTTTGGCTCCTCTTCTGATCGTTTGGGGGTACGTGGGTATATATAGGAGGAAGGAGTACGTCGGTGGAGCACCGAGGGGCCCACGAGGCAGGGAGCGCGCCCTGTAGGGGGGGCGCGCCCCCTACCCTCGTGACCACCTCCGGTACTTCTTGGAGTAGGGTCCAAGTCTCCTGGGTCTTATCCGAGAAGAAAATCACGTTCCAAAAATGATTTTTCTATTTGGACTCTGTTTGATATTCTGTTTCTTCGAAACACTGAAATAGGCAAAAAACAGCAATTCTGGGCTGGGCCTCCAGTTAATAGGTTAGTCCCAAAAATAATATAAAAGTGGAAAATAAAGCCCAATATAGTCCAAAACAGTAGATAATATAGTATGGAGCAATCAAAAATTATAGATACGTTGGAGACGTATCAGAGACTGAACGAAATATGCCCTAGAGGCAATAATAAAGTTGTTATTTATATTTCCTTATATCATGATAAATGTTTATCATTCATGCTAGAAGTGTATTAACCGGAAACTTAGTACATGTGTGAATACATAAACATACAGAGTGTCCCTAGTATGCCTCTACTTGACTAGCTCGTTAATCAAAGATGGTTAAGTTTCCTGACCATAGATGTGTTGTCATTTGATCAACAGGATCACATCATTAGAGAATGATGTGATGGACAAGACCCATCCGTTAGCTTAGCATTATGATCATTTAGTTTTATTGCTATTGCTTTCTTCATGACTTGTACATATTCCTCTGACTATGAGATTATGCAGCTCCCGAATATTGGAGGAACACTTTGTGTGCTATCAAACGTCACAATGTAACTGGGTGATTATAAAGATTCTCTACAGGTGTCTCCGATGGTGTTTGTTGAGTTGGCATAGATCGAGATTAGGATTTGTCACTCCGAGTATCGGAGAGGTATCTCTGGGCCCTCTCGGTAATGCACATCACTATAAGCCTTGCAAGCAATGTGACTAATGAGTTATTTGTGGGATGATGCATTACGGAACGAGTAAAGAGACTTGCTGGTAAGGAGATTGAACTAGGTATGATGATACCGACGATCAAATCTCGGGCAAGTAACATACCGATAACAAAGGGAATGTATGTTGTTATGTGGTTTGACCGATAAAGATCTTTGTAGAATATGTAGGAGCCAATATGAGCATCCAGGTTCCGCTATTGGTTGTTGACCAGAGATGTGTCTCGGTCATGTCAACATAGTTCTCGAACCCGTAGGGTCCGCACGCTTAACGTTCGATGATGATTTGTATTATGAGTTATGTGTTTTGGTGACCGAAGTTTGTTCGGAGTCCCAGATGAGATCACGGACATGACGAGGAGTCTTGAAATGGTCGAGAGGTAAATATTGATATATTGGAAGGTTATATACGGACACCGGAATGGTTCCGATAAGGTTCGGGGATTTTTCGGAGTACTGGGAGGCTACCGGACCCCCCCCCCCCCCCCCCGGGAAATTTAATGGCCCTTTTGGGCCATAGTGGAGAGAGGGAGGCTGCCATAGGAGGTGGCGCCCCCCCAAGCCCAATCCAAATTGGACAAGGGGTGGGGGGCCCTTTCCTTCTCCCTCTCCCTCCTTTCCCCTTCCCCTTTCCGTTGATTGGAAGGAGGGGGCCGAATCCTACTTGGACTAAGAGTCCAAGTAGGACTCCCCCTTGGCGCGCCCCCCCTTGGGCCGGCCACCTCCTCCTCCCCCTTTATATACGGGGGCGGGGGGCACCCCAAAGGCACACCAAGATTTCTCTTAGCCGTGTGCGGTGCCCCCCTCCATAGTTTACTCCTCCGGTCATATTGTCGTAGTGCTTAGGCGAAGCCCTGCAGGGATCACATCACCATCACCGTCACCACGCCATCGTGCTGTCGGAACTCTCCCTCGACCCTCTACTGGATCAAGAGCTCGAGGGACATCATCGAGCTGAACGTGTGCTGAACACGGAGGTGCCGTACGTTCGGTACTTGGATCGATTGGATCATGAAGACGTTCGACTACATCAACCGCGTTAACCTAATTCTTCCACTTTCGGTCTACGAGGGTACGTGGACACACTCTCCCCGTTTCGTTGCTATGCATCTCCTAGATAGATCTTGCGTGATCGTAGGAATCTTTTTTAAAATTGCATGCTACGTTCCCCAACAACCCCCTGCTTATATAGCATACTGGGGGTCCTAGGGTTAAAAATCCTAGTCGGCTACGTCGGTGAAGGTAGAGTTCTCCACGACTCCGGTATCTTCGGCTTGTACATCAAGTCTTCCGGAGTCTTCGTATAACGCACCATGGACCGACCAACGTGGCATAGGACGAAACCGACCTAGAGGTCCATAACCCAACCCACCAGGTCGGGAACTGGCGTGCTGAGAGACCCCTGCGTTGTGATACCGTCTTTGTGATGTTGAAATGTAGAAAGTTCGCATCTCGCACCCCAAGGTACGTACAGTTGCATGTCACTATATGCCAAACCTCACATCTCTCCTTAAATAATAAATCTATATTTGTCAGTTAGTTTACGTTTAGCATCTTACGTTAGACCGTATGTGTATGTTTGCTAGTTATTTGTCATTAGCATCCCGCTTCAATGGCTGCTATATAATTGTCAATTAGTCTACGTTAGCATCTCGCTTTGCTAGTTATTGTCACTAGCATCTCGCTTTATTGGCTGCTATATATTTGTCAATTAGTCTAAGTTAGCATCTCACTTTGCTAGTTATTTGTCACTATCATCTCGCTTTATTGGCTGCTATATATTAGTCTATCTTATTACCTTCATAATGGATAGTAGTATATGTGTGGTATCACAAGATTTCATTTATTCAGATGTAGGCTCATTTTATCTTGGAGTGCGTTATATTACAATGACATATTGTGTCACCACAAACATTTCTCTAATCATTAACTATTTTTCAAATAAGAAAATTTGTGTGTTATGGTATTAGCTAAGTTACTCCATTAGCTGTAGGAGCAAAGCTTTAAATAGCTGGTCATAGCCTTGCTATAGAGTGGTTTGAGTAGGATGTTGCTAAATGATATCTATGTATAGTTGTATATTAAAATTACAGAATAGCATAGTAAAGCTACACAATTACAAAATATCCAAGTACAATTATATATAGTAAAATTACAAAATTAGGGAAATGTTATTGTGCTGACTGACGTTCTCTGCTACGGTACTTGTTAAAGAAATTTGTCATCCTCTGACAATATAAATTGTCATGAGGAACGTTCAATTTACCATGCTCTTCATTTGTTGTTATGGTTAGAGCAAGTACAATAAAACTGAGTCAGCGGGTTATAAAGAATAAACTAGTATATTTCTGTTTAGTTGGAGGAAAGAAAAGAGGAGAGGAAAGGTAAGCGGGCTCTTCGTGAAGAGCCAGCTTTATCACATGCTCCTAGGCACTTTGTAAGAATGAAAGGTGAGCCACATCTATATCTATACCAATATAAAAAAGACCAAAGAGGCAGATCCAATTAATCTCGGCCATCAAATCATGTCAATCCAACGATTTAGATTGCTTCAATGTTGAGCGCTCAACACGTTTAGCGTGCAGTTAATTTCATGCCAAATATAGTGCTAATCACATAATAACACGCAAAAATATCCTACTTAATATCTGCATGCACTTAGGGCCTCTTTGATTCACAGGATTGCAAAAACACTGGAATAGAAAGAATACAGGAAATCTATAGGGTTGCAGTTGTAAAACAGAGAATTGAAAAACAGTGAAAAGTATAGGAATATGAAACAAATGGAACGTTTGAAATGCAGGAACTGAAATTAAAGGAATGCATTATTTAGTACAGAAACCATGCGCTGGTATGCAACTTTATCCCTCTTGACTCGGTCTTTGTGTAAAAAAGAGGTCTGACTCAATGTTTTACTTCATGCGAAATCACAGGAAACCAACAGTGTTTCTCTGGATTGCAACAGTATTCCTCCATACTTGTTCCTACAAATCAAACATCGCTACAGTAGTAAATCCTATGAAATGAGAATTCCTGCGTTTTTCTTATGAAAAATCCTTTAAATTAAAGAAGGCCTTAATATATTTCCAAATTAACATGCATTGCACGTATACATTGACTAATAATAAAAAAGTAGTACATTTTTTTAATCTACTATTATACATATTGATTATAAAATGGGCTGTAGATGACATGACATTGGCTAGTCTTTTTTAATATCTGGACCATCATAGGTGGAGCTAATTATGATTGGCCGAATAGCCTGGCTCGCTCCATTTTGCTGGTTTGCTCTCCCGTGTTCCCCCGTCGATGGTGAGCGCCGGCGGAGGTTGCGCTCGAGCGCCACCGCCACCGCCCGGCGGCGCCGGGAGTTTTCGCCGCTGATGTAGCTCCCGTCCCACCCTGTATTCCCTCTTGGGTGGATAGAATTCCCTCTCTTACTAAATACTCTGCATCTGTTTCCATGAAGTAATGCTCGCTCTTTGTTTTGGTTTTGGCAAGAGGGCGCGAATGGAGCTGAGCCCAGTTAGTTCGTCGCTGGGCGCCATGGGCTCCCTCTCACGGAAGCTCGACGAGCTCCTGGCGACCGGGCACTGGGCTCTGCGGGGGGCTGCGATGGATGGGATCGGGCACCTGGCCGCCGATCTCCACGAGCTGCAGAGCCTCCTGCTGAGCCTCTCGAACGCGCAGGACCCTCCCGTAGCGGCGGGGTGCTGGATGAAGGAGGTGCGCGAGCTGTCCTACGACGTGGAGGACTGCGCCGACCGATTCGTCAACGCCGCGGAGACCCGCAGGCGACCTGCTCGGCGTAATGCCAGTGTCGCCCGGCTGAAGATCAATCGCCTTCCGAGGAGGCGGAGGTGGCTCCCATGGATCAACAGCAGGGTCCTAGAGTTCAGGACCCGAGCGCAGGAGGCGAGCGAGAGGTACTGGAGGTACCAGTTCGATGATTGTGCCTCCGGTCCTGAATACTCTCCTGCTACTGGCCGCACTGTGTGCGCGGAGCCTGGTGATCATGTAGGCATGGAAGGCCCTGTGGGTGAGCTCCACCGGTCTCTGACTGATGGACAGGAGCAGCTCAAGGTGGTAGCAATCGTCGGTGTTGCAGGGATCGGTAAAACCACGCTTGCCCTGAAATTGTTGGGTAAGCTCCAGGGACAGTTCGAGTGTGTCGCCTTTGCGCGGACAGCACAAAAGCCCAATATGAGGGGCATCATCAGCAGTATACTCTCACAAGTTCGTCCGCACCAACTGCCAGACCCTGCCGACATGCACCACCTCATCCGTGATCTCAAAGAACATCTACAAGATAAGAGGTCAGAGTCCATATATCTGCTTCATTTATTGGCAGATTCACTTCATCTATTCAGGAATTTACAGTATGAGAAACATCGTCCAATTAAATTGCACTTTTAGTGCCGCGACGTTCGTGGAATTACTTCTTCAGAATGTAAATCCATAGAGAAAAATTGATTTTGACTATTTCAATTCACTACACCCACTTTGGTAATTTGAGAGAGGCTTTAGGCTTACAGCTGCTGCAAGGGCTTAGAAATAAGCGTTTCTTTTTGGCAAAGGGTGAATTTTATTGGCTCAAAATGGAAGATGCATAACACAATGAGCACACACCCGACTTCTTCATAGCTAAGCTCTGCTTCCCTTGTTACGTCAGAAGCAAAACAAGCGAATACCTGGTTCATAGCTTTGCTTTCTTTCCAAGTTGAGCCCTGTTTGTTTGGACTTCAGCTTAACTTGTCCTCCTAGAGCTATTCATGGGCAATCGTACCTTGGGTTAATATACTTCTTAATGGGTGCCATCAAAATTGTGGTTCATGAAAAGTCGTTCTATCAAGCAAGTTTGCTGTCACCATATTGAAATCGCGGTGGTTGTGCATTCTCTACTGTAACTCCCTGAATTCCTTTGTATCCCAAAGAAACTAATGATCTAATAAACTTAAATTCCGTTTTATGTTGTATTTTCATTTTGGCTGACAAATCATTTTTATTATGCATAAATTATTTGCCAGGTACTTCATTGTAATTGATGACTTGTGGGCTACATCAGTGTGGGATGTTCTTAGTCGTGCTTTTCCAGAGGGTAGTTCATGCAGTAGAATAGTAGCTACGACAGAAATTATGGAAGTAGCTCAGGCATGCTGCAGTTTTCACCCTGTCCATATTTTTCAGATGGAATTTCTAAGCGACAATGACTCACAAAAATTATTGCTCCAAAGAATTCTCTCAGAAAATCAAAGTCCTCAACATTTCGATCACGTTTTACCTCATATTTTGAGAAAATGTGGTGGTTTGCCGCTAGCAATTATCATGGTAGCCAGCCTTTTAGCAAGCCGACCTGAGAAACTAGATCAACTGGGCTTTGTGCAGAGTTCTCTTGGTTCAAATATGCGGCTGCAGGCACATCCTACCATGGAAAGGTTTATGGAACAATTATTGAACATTAGGTTTGATAGTCTTCCACATTATTTGAAGACATGTCTGCTTTATCTTAGTACATGTCCAGAGGGCTACATATTCTTGAAGGATGATTTGGTGAAGCAATGGCTAGCTGAGGATCTTATATGTGCACAGTTAGGGAAAGACATGGAGGAAGTTGCAATAAGCTATTTTGATGAGCTTGTCAGTATGGGCCTGATCCAAGTTATGGATATCAACTACAGTTATGATCTATTGTCTTATTCAGTCCATCATATGGTTCTTGATTTTATTACATACAAGTCTATTGAAGAGAACTTCATCACTGTAGTGGATTATTCTCAAACAGCAATGCTACTTCCTGATAAAGTTCGCCGATTGTCGCTCCACTTTGGCAGTGCAACATATGCAACTACACCAGCTAGTACCAGATTATCACAAGTTCGATCACTCTTCTTTTTTGGACTGTTTAACTGCATGCCTTCATTGATGGTGTTTAAGTTTCTTCGAGTTCTAAACCTTCGTCTTTGGGTCGATCTTGGAAATATGAGTTTGGACCTTACAAGAATTAGTGAACTGTTTCGACTGAGATATTTGCATGTCACATGTAGTGCCATTGTGAAGTTACCAGATCAGATTGAAGCTATGAAACATTTGGAAACACTGGAAATAAATTCAAGAGTATGCGCCATTCCACCAGACATTGTTCGCCTTCCGAGCTTGTTGCATCTCTGTCTTCGAGGTGGAACAAATCTACCTGACGGGATTGGCCATATAAGATCTCTACGTACACTAAAGTATTTTGACCTTGGTAATAACTCTGAAGACAATTTATGGAGCCTTGGCGAGCTGACAAACCTGCGGGATCTACATTTCACATATTCTAGATTACCATCTAGTGAACATTTGAAGAGAAATCTGATAGCTCTGGCCTCTTCACTTGGGAAACTCTGTAACCTCAAATCTGTCACTCTGGCTCCTGGTACTGCAGGCATGGTTGTTCTCGTTGATGGCTCGAGCAGCATGTCCTCTGCTCCAGTCTTCCTTGAGAGGCTTGAGCTGTTGCCGCCCATATGCATCTTTTCCAGACTTCCCAAGTGGATTGGACAACTCCGCAAAATCCGCATTGTGAAAGTTGCTGTTAAAGAACTGCTGACGAATGATATTGATATCCTCACAGGATTACCCTCCCTCGCAGTCCTCTCATTGTGGGTCCAGACAGCCCCTGAGGGAGGAATCATCTTCAACGAAGGGGCACTCCCAGTTCTCAAGTATTTCGAGTTTAGGTGTGGCGTACTTTGTCTGGCTTTCATGGCAGGAGCAATGCCCAATCTTCGGAGGATCAAGCTAGCTTTCAATACTGATATCAGGGAGAAGTACAGCAATATGCTTGCCGGAATCGAGCACCTTTTAAACCTCCAGGATGTCACTGGACAAATTGGGGTAGTTACTGAATCTGACAGAGGGGCTGCTGAATCAGCATTCAAGGAAGCCATTAGCAAGCATCCAATGTCCTCTAGATCTAGCATACAATGGGTGGATCCAGTTGAGAAAGTATTCTGTCCTTCAGAGAAACAGTATTTGAGGCGAGGAAGAGGTTCATCAGATGAAACGCATGGGGGTCTAGAGAAAGCCGAAGATGCGATCAAACATGCTAAGAGAGGGTATGAATCTTCCTGACTCTAGCAGCAATTCTTCGCAACCTGGCCCTTTTCATTCATTTCTACTCCTCCGGTATTACCATTATCTTTCAAATAAAGAGATTACCACCCGAAAATCTGAGTGCTATAGCAAATATTTATTGGCCATTTTCCTGCACTGTAATACATTGCAAATAAAGTCGCGCCAAATCATAGCTTAACACAATATATTACTCCCTCCGATTCATATTAGTTGTCGCTGATTTAGTAGTACTAAATCAGCAACAATTAATATGGATCAAAGGGAATCAAGTTTCTCTTCTCTCGTACTGCTCTAACAATAAATAAATTTGCTATCATCAGTAAAACTTCTTCCGCTGGGCTGGATCTGGACCACGATATCAAGGCCTACAGAACCTCTTGTTCAAGCGCTTTTTTCCCTCAAAAGCGCGTCAGAACACACTTCTTTTGCATTAGAAGAAAGGCCACCAAAATGGGGCAAAGCTACACAACCACCAAGGGTGGCACTGACCGAACTGAAAACAAGAAAGAGCAGCAAAAACTACAGACCCCGCTAAATTATGTACAAAGGAAAAACCAACAGCAAAGCTCTCATTCAAGTGCTTCGGTTGGGAATAAGACAGAGGACGCAAAATTGTTCAGTACCACTCCTTCATCATCAAATTTGCAAAGCATTGAACGTGAAGAGCAGATGTTGCTGGACTCCATGGAACAAGAGTGCCTGGATAGCAGCCAGCCTGGGGAGCAAATTGCTGCTGAGACTGTTGTGCAATCTCAGGTCTCTTCTCCCTCATCGCGTTCTCCCTCATCAGCAAGGTATCTCTATGGCTTAACGCCACTTAAAATTTCCCATCATTGTGTGAATCTTTTTCCTGAAGAACTGTCATAAAAAAAATGATCCTTTCCTTTCAGGCACCACGAAGAAGAGCATGCTTCTGGGCTCAACTTAGCTGGAGAAGGCATGAAGATGAGCTCAAACATCATCTTGAAGCAGGTATATAAAATTTGGTTTGGCCTATCTGGCACATATGTGATCTAATGTCCTGATGAAGATAGTTCCTTCCACAGGATATTCTTGCTAAGGTTAAAGAACATGAAGAACAAATTGCTAGTTTAAGAATGCATCTTGTTGACTATTCAGTGAAGGTGGTTATGCATTCAAATAATCGTTACCTTTTTTTCCTTTCACTTCCTCTGTTTTTGGTATATGATCTGATATCCTACGTTTCTTGATAGGAATCCCACATACTTAATGAGAAGCTTGTTTTGGAAAAACGTATTGCATATATGCGAAGGGCAAGTATCTTTATCCTATCAG
This sequence comes from Triticum urartu, assembly GCF_003073215.2. NCBI lineage: Eukaryota > Viridiplantae > Streptophyta > Magnoliopsida > Poales > Poaceae > Triticum > Triticum urartu. The sequence goes on along the minus strand of NC_053028.1, from coordinate 645,209,003 downwards.
GTTAAATTACTATCTCGGTGTACACCAGACTATTCTATAACACACTTTTTTCAGGAATTTGATCAGCACCAACAAGATTCCCTTGATGCCGCATCAAAAGCTTTGTCTTACAGACAAGACATTATTGAGGAAAATCTCCATCTGGCATACTCACTACAGGTAACTTTCTTCATTGTTATACTTTCTGTTAAAATTCAGATAGCTAACTAACATTTTCGATGGTGAACTGATGTGATTGATTTAACCTTTGTACACTTGGAGCTATTTGAGTGAATTTTGTTTGGAATAGAACTCTAATTCTTATGTGAACTGAAATATTTACGAGAGTGAATTTCCTTTCTGCTCCACCGGAGATAGGAGAAGTTGCCAATTCAAAAGAAATAGGGTGCTTTAATACCATCATATAACAATATTGATTCATAAGCCAAAAGCCCCTATAGGAGCTTTTTTGGCTTTTAAGCCAAAGTGAAAAGGCTGCAAAAGCAGGAGCATAAGACAAACAAACAGGACCTTTGTTATTTCTTCTAGAAGCTTATTGTATACGGTTCAATGTGTTTCCTTATCTTCTTGCGCTGTTTTTTTATCTAGTTTCATGACGTAACACTGAATTTAACCTTTGGTACTACATAGGCAGCACGTCGAAGCAGATCAAATTTTGTACTTTCTTTGACGCCTCTTCTGTCAGCACATAACCTGCAGCCTTCTATTCCGGATGCTCAATCAATTGTTAGCAATCTGAAGGTATGTACAGCCTTTTTGTTACGGTAGGTAGCATGTGTTCTGCCTTTTCAGTAAGTGAAAAACAAATACGAGGCAAGGCCAAACAAACAAAACACAGAAGAATAGGAAAAGTCCGAATATGCAAAAGAGCAATTTGGCTGTACATGAAGCATGTTGAAATACATTGCCGCCTCTCTCCTTTAGTTTGGACTCTTGAATGAACTCTTTGGAACATGAATTTAATATGGTATATCAGAGCCAAGAGGTCTCAAGTTCAAGACCCGGTCTACACCATTAAATAAAAAAAGTTGCAGCCTACATTGATCCCACGTCTAAGGCCTGGAGCAGCGTAGACGTGAGGGGTTGCGTTGAAATATTGAATTCATGCTCTAGCCAATCCATTCAAAAGTCCATACTGAAGAGAGGCAGACAATTATTTCAATTACCCCCCCCCCCCCCCCCCCCCCCCCCCCCCCAACACAAAAAAAACGTTTATGCTGCTCTAGGGCTTAGAACATGGGGTCGACGTAGGGTGCAAATATTTTATTTAGTACTGCGTTGGCCAGGTCTTGAACTTGAGGCATCTTGGCTCTGATTTCACATTAGAGGAGCAACTTATCTGTATTGCATAGCCCAAGGAGCAAATATATATTACAAGAGACTTGGAGTACAAGCAAGGAAATCTAGACTAATATGACTACATATGGAGACCTAGACCAATATTAATACCACTAATACTCCTTAACGAAGCACTCCTGCCTGCCTCCAAAATGAGGCTGAAATCATCACAGGCAAGCTCAGAATCATTGTTGCCCATTGCATTTTCCCCCTCAAAGACTCATCTGTATCTTTCTTTTGAAAACTGCCAAGCTTTACAAGCAGCAGCAGAGATCTCGTTTATTTTTGTCATCCTTCTTCCCAAGGCACACTCTGCTCCGCCATTTTGGGCACTGAGAATTAGAGACAGCATCCGAGATTCTCGGCTGCTAGACATTTCCCTTGAACCACAACACTTTGGAGAAGGAACAGGGAAGGGTAAGGTTGGCAGCCGATTCCATATGTACAACTTTTCATGCTTGTTTGGACTAAGCTACAAGTTTTTACCAAATAAACTTTTACAATGTGGACTAGGAAGTCTCTTGTGATATTTGAGGTTTACTAAGGAGATAAACTACCTTCTCGAAGGGGATTCTATGTGATGTGATGGGGCTTTTTGGATATCACATATAAGTGATTTAGCAGACCACAAACACCTATGATTTTAGTATGGAGGTTTATGACTTGGTTTAGAGCTGCTTCAACCAGACCGCTTTTCCTTTATGTTTTCCTTTGTTTATTGTCGTACAATAATATTTATGTATTTTTGGTCATTGTGTCATTTTATTAGAACATCATTGGAAAGAAACATAAGTAGCTTAACTTACGAAAACAATTTCTATAGCTCCTTTTATTCCTTGCTTCGTTGAAGCTGAGCCTATATTGTATAATTCTATATTGAGACTACATTTTTTTGTAGGTTTTGTTTACGCATTTGCAAGAGAAACTCGCTATTACTGAGGTGAGTCACATTGAGCTTAGGTTGGAGTTCATTCCTGATAAAGTAGCCCTTGTTATGCTTCACAGCTTAGTGCTGGTACTTTCTCACTGAACTTTGAATTTGCCTTTTGTGCAACTTGGATGATGCAGGAGAAACAGAAGGAATTACAGTACCAGATTGCTCGGCGTGCTGAATCTTCAAATATTACGGCACAGACACCTTCTCATCCTCCTGGAAATGCATTGGTTGCTTCTGTACGACGCTATCCTATTTTGTCCTTTATTCTCTGCTTACTCTAACTTCCTACATTTCCAGAGCCAAACCGACCTTGACATTGTGCCCCAGCAAGCATATCCTCATGTACAGCGTCCAATTTCTTATCCCGTTCGAGCTAGACGGGATAGGGGTTTATTGGCAAATGAGAACCGTCAGATCCTCCCAACCAAGGCTGCTCTGACAGACACTGAGCACGACAATGTTGGAAGGACCTCTCCTCCAAGAAGGTTATTATTGTAGTACTAGCTAATTGTGTGTTGCAACGGGGACATACATATTTGAGTGGTTCACATCAATTGTGTCACACGTATACCTTCCATCCACTATCTTTGCTTCCTCAATCCAATCTTACCACCTATGTCAATGGCTCATCTTACCACACACTTTCTTGTAAGTGGACCTGAAGATACGGTAGAAATCATACTGAGAAGAAAGTGTGCCTCTTGAACAACTCACGATGAATAACAGTATTAAGCAAATTGGTTGTTGAATGCTCAGGCAAATAATTTCCTTGAGTATATTTTATCAAGGTTTACATTTCACAACATCCTTCTTAAACGCTAGCCTTTGCATAGAACATTCGCCTTCTCACAACATTGATGGATCGCTAGGGCTTGGCAGCACTCGTAAAAAGATTTAGTACTATCAAAAAGTATTTCTCTACTTTGATGCAATGAAACAGGGAGTGATGCTCCTATTTTTCTTTAAAAATTATCATGTTTACCTGAAATTACATATGGTCCTCTCAAGCATTGACAACTGAAGAAGTGAAAGCAGAGTATCTGCATTATTGCTTAAGCTCATCTATTTGCAAATAATGGAGAACTTTATATCCTTGAAACACCAGTTTAGCCATGGCTGCAATGCACCAACGTAAGGCATGCCATTCTTTTCAATTTATGGTGTTTTTTTGTACAGTTTAACTTGTGCAGGGAACTTTTAGCAAAATGATTTTGTTAGTGAACAATTTCGATTATACGGATAGACAAACTTGGTTGTCTTATTGGGTCTGTCTTCTCTTGTTTATGCAGCAACCAATTTACCAAGTATGGTGTAGCAAAAGAAACTGAGCGTGATTCTCGTGCTGGACGATCCCGTGCTGTACGATTTAACTTTGAATCCAAGGATCAAAACCCATCATTCAAGGCCCCTGTTGGGGGTGATGTAACAAAAAATCTAGAAGGAGCTGAAACCCAAACTTCACGGGAACCTCCTGCGGAGTGGAGTCCTCAAGGCCCACCTAATTTGGTATCTGGCCTTGAGGGTGGGAACCTGTCTTACCCTTATCTTCCTACTGTCCTTGAGGAGCCTAGTTCTTCTTTCTTTGAAGGTGTTGGATATTTTGATTTATGCAATTTCCTTCTCCTTATTTCTTCAGTTCTGATGGTAAACACCATTTTTCATGAATATGCAGCTGCAGAGGATGACCCACTACCAGCCATAGATGGGCTAAGAATCACAGGTGAAGCTTTTCCTGGAAGTGAACTTCAAGCAAGTGGGTATTCCAGCAATGGGACCACAAGTTGTTATTTTGAGGTGCGATTTGTAGTTATGATTCAACACGTTCTGATGTTCTATCAAACTCCTGTCATTTTAATTTCTTCCTAGTCCACTACAACTTAAATGTTTGCAAAAAAAAATGTGCACACAGTGGGTACGCCATTTGGAAGATGGATCGGTAAACTACATAGAAGGTATTTTCTACATGCTGCTAGAAGACTTTTATTTTATTTTTATGTCATTTTATTTGGCGTACCATGAGGGAATTAAAATTAACATTGCCATTGCCTGATGTAGGTGCAAAGCAACCCACATATTTAGTTACTGCTGATGATCTGGACTCTTTACTAGCCATAGAGGTCCAGCCTCTAGATGACCGAAAAAGAAAGGTAATCCTCTGTCTGACCATTCTTAACTGGAACTTTGTATTTTTTGTACATTCGAACCGATAGCTTTGTTTGGTTTTGTTTACAGAGCAGATTCTATAGGTTGGGAATAATATACTGTATGCATTTGGTTAGGATTTATCTCTGTATCCATGAATAAGGCGCCTAGGCATGGTTGTTTGTTTGAAAACTATAAATGCGTTGATCATGCTAACTTTCAGTAGAGCACTCATAATGTTTGTTGTGGGAATAGTAAATCTTACCCGGCAGTCTCACCTTTTTCTACATGCCAAACTATCAAACACAATTCAAGTCAACAAAAGTCCAAGCACCTAGCCATGGTCAGCCAGTCAAAAGAGGAGAATAGATATAAAGATGTCACCATGAAGGCCCAAGTGAAAGAAGCTCAAGATGGTGAGACTGTTAGGAATTATGCAACTTGTATTTCTTGGGGCCATAGGCCAGTATATATACATGTACAGGTGCAGGAAGTATGCAGAAAACCCCTTATACAATGGCATAAACACAAAGGGCTACATGGCTATATATAAAATACTCTAACACCCCTCTTCAAACTCATGGTGGATCAATGAGTTTGGAGAGATAAAAATCCATACTCAGGGTCAGCGCCAGTGATGATCATGTCATCAACATATAGAAGAAGAGTCCAACCTCGAGCAGAAAGGTGGACAAACAACACCGGATCATGAGCACTCGCTAGAAAACCAGCGGCAGTCAGCACAGAGGCAAAACACTCAAACCAGGCGCGAGGGGCTTGCTTAAGGCCATATAAAGAGCGACAAAATGATAAACCATGCCGTCGGGAACAAAATACCCAGGTGGTGGCTACATGTAAACCTCCTCACGCAGCTCACCATTAAGAAAGACATTCTTAACATCAAGCTGAGACACAGACCAGCGGCGAACAGAGGCCACGACAAATGTGCGAGCAGTGGCCATATGGGCCATGGGAGCAAAAGTCTCATCATAATTGCAACCATGCTCCTGCTGAAAGCCACGAGCCACAAGACGAGCTTTTTAATGCTCAAGGGAACCATCATAGCGGGTCTTAACCTTGTAGATCCACTTACAAGTGATGGGACGAACATGAGGAGAAGAGAACAAAATCCCACGTGCCGGTGCACTCACTCAAGAGCAGAAATCTCCTCTGCCATCACAAACTGTCATTCAGGATGAACAACAGCATCACGATAAGAAGTCGGCTCAAGGACAACAGCTCCGGTGCTTGGAAAACCAAGGTGATCAATGAGCGGAAGCGAATGAGGACGCAAACCATAAGTGGGCTGAGACGAGGAAGATGGCACATCAGTAGACGCATCCACAACACGCGGACGACGAGTATAATACTGAGGAAAAGATGGAAGAACACGAGGAGGAATTACCGGGATACGCAAAGGTGACGGAGAAGACACCGGTGATGAAGGTGTAGAACCCTGTTACAAGCGACATGAGGAAACCATGGGAGATGGCGGCGGCGGATCTGCAACCGCCGGAGAAGTAGGGGTAGTAGGACGAGCGAACAAGGGCTCAACAGGAGTGATAGGGGTGTCAGAAAAAGTGAGGAAAGATAGATCCTCCACGGAAAAGGTCAAGGAAGATGGACGCGGGTAGAGGGGACAAAACTCATCAAAGTCACATCCTGAGAAAAACGCATTCGACGACTAACAGGATCCCAACAACAATAGCCCTTATGTTCATCGCTATAGCCTAAGAAGACACACTCAACAGACTGAGCGGCCAGTTTGGTGTGTTCACAAGGGGCAAGAAGGACATAGCAAACACAATCAAACAAACGAAGCGCTAAATAATCAGGAGAACAATCAAAGAGGCGTTCAAAAGAAACGTCACCCTATAGAGCGGCAGATGGCTAAAGGTTGATGAGATAGGTGGCATTGGAGACAGCCTCAGCCCAAAAGTGAGGCGGAAGAGAGGAGGCATCAACACACGAGCCATCTCAAGAAGGTGACGATGCTTGCACTCGGCCACACCATTCTGAGCATGAGCTCCAGGACAAGAGAACTGAGCAAGAGTCCCCTGCTCTGATACCATGTTAACCTTCAGCACTGGCCAACACAACCAAAAGTATGAACTGATGAAAAGGGTTAGGCAATCCACATACACTTCAACACACGCTCAAGTGTGACACGGAAAATCAACACGTGAATAGACTCAGAGGTATGGCTCAAGAGGCTTATACATGGACAAAGGGGGGCAACAGATTTTTTTTGACAAATTGTGAAAGTCGGGACTTGAACTCAATGTTATGAAAGCAACTTATCTCTATTGAAGGCCCAAGGGGCATATATATGTTACACAAGACTTGAGGTGCAAGGAAAGTAAACATAGACTAATAAGGACTCCTAAACGAATACTAATACTTCCTCCCACCTACCACCACATGGCTAGGCTGGTCATGTCTCAAGGAACACTAGCCTATAAATAGGTCCCTATGGTCAATGTGCCCTCATTCACTCTCACTTGAATCAACTCAAGGGGAGAGGGCTAGAGCTTCAAGACCCGGTCGGGGAGCTCTAGTCTTGGATCCAAGGATTCCAGGGCGACTCAGACCGTCGTTGAGGAAGCGAAGTTTGGAGGCGATATTGGGAAGTCCCATACTTAAGTCGTCGATCAAGTCTCCCTCGGGTCTTCTCCTAATATAGGACTAAGACGCGCTCTGTCGAGGCGACCAAACCTATTTAAGAAACATCAATGTGGTAACCTTATCGGTGTACACTGCCTTTGCTATAAGGTCGTCGTACAACCCCGTCTCCCTCTGGTCTTCTCCTAATATAGGACTAAGAGGCGACCATCATACCCCCCCCCCCCCCCCACACACAAAAAAAAGCCCAGCATTGTGTCGTGACCACTAAACTCAAAATACCCCCTTATCTCCTGTTGCCTCGATGAGGACAAAATTATTTTACTTTATCTAAAGCATTTGCTTTTTTTCATTTTGTAGGGGGAGATCGTGAAGGTTTATGCTAATGAGCAGAGAAAAATTACTTGCGGTGAGTTTGTTGAGAAGATTTTTTTATCTTTGGTGGATAGCATAAACTTTTGCATGCCTTTTGTGTTTGAATTGATTAAGTACCTGAGGTCCGTCCCTAGGGGAGTAGGGGTGCAGCGCAGCGTCCCACATAGGCCCACAAAAGTGATATGTCAATACAAATTAAACTAACTCCACTACCACTCAATTAGAAGTAATTTCTCTAATTTTAAATATGAAGCGGGGCGGTCGGGCACAGCTCATCACTATCCATCCCCCCTCCCCTAAGGGTTTATAAAATAATGCTAGTTCTGTGCTGGCTGTTAAGTACAACAACAGAGGATTCTTATCTGTGCAGATCCTGAAATGAAGGAGCTCATCGAGAAAATTCTTTCAATTGGGCATGTGTCTTATGAAGTTCTGCTACCTGTATGTGGTCTATACTTCTCTCTAGTGGCCTGCCAAAGGCTCAAAGCATTCTTGCTGCACCTTTTCTATTTCATATAACCATTGAAAAGTTAATTTTGCAGGTTAAATTTATAAATATGTGGGATCCTGCCTTATTGGCAATAAACAGGGAAGGTTACAGCATTAAGTGTAATGGACAGCGTGGTGTTGTTATGACAGAGAAATTCCAGCAAGCTACGACTGTATGGTTCTGAAAATCATTTTCCTTAACATTACTCTGTCCTTGCTGCTATTATACTCCTCGTAGTCTAAAAAAATTGTGATACCTGTGATAAAATATTTTGAAATGTCGTTATCAGTATCCTTGTAAATAACTAAGTATTAGTTGGCTGCATGGAGTTTATGTTAGCATATTTTCATAAATTTTACTTTCCTGATGGTATAATTCAATTCTGGACATTTAATAGCTTTTGCAAATCTTATAAAATGACGGGTTGAATTCTGCAGGCCGCAACAGTAAATGTAATTCCTGTTGTGATCAGGGCAGTAGTTTGTTTGCTACTTTTGCTTCTATGGATTTTGTAAAAAAAAAATCTCAAACAATGGACCGAATTTTCCATTGCATCGCTTGTTCAGCATGTATCAGTTTACAGGTGACAGCTATAATCTCGTACTATGTTTACAGATCAATATTCCATATGGGCGTCCCACTGAATTTTCAATCCAGTCTGCTAAGGGTGCTGAGTACAATCTCAAGCCTGCAAAAAGTTCCCCGTGAGTTAAATTTCTAGCATATTTGCATTGCAGTCCATTGAGTCACATGTAGTAGCTAGCTGCACATCGTGTGATGAACACGAAACCTTGGCATCGGAAGAATACCAGTGTCGGTCAGTTGTCGTTGTTATTGTCTCTGTCTTTGTGGTGTTTTTTGAAGAATAACGAATCAAGAGCCCAAGACGTTGAAACCGTGTCGAGCTTGTAGGTACTAAACGAAGGGTCTCTGAATTGTTTTGCAGATCACGAGATGCCATCGTTCTAATACTGAGGCTGTACAGAATGAAGGTTCGGGCATTCTCTCTTTTTTTAGTGAGGCATTTTGTCTCGTCACGTGCTTTAATTTGTGTCTGCTATGCCGAGTCAGGGTCACTAGAACATGTTTTCACAGGATTTATCTATGTATATTTTCTCTATCCCAAAATAAGTGTCGTTGATTTAGTACAAAGTTTAATGGAGGGAGTAGTTTGGAGTACTAAGCTCGTGTTTGCTGTTTTGTGGTACATGATGGAAATGTGGGACTGAAAAGGAAGATGTGTGTGTGCGCGCGCCTGTGTTTTCTGCAGGCTCTTGAGAAGCGTAAAGGAAGGAAAAGGGGGATCTTCTTCATGTAGAGTAGAGTAGAGTGCGGTGGGACGCTGTACTGTTTTTCCGGTAGAAAAGAAGTCGTGGCGTATTCCCCCGCGGTGTCAGACCCTAAGCTGTAGATCAAACAATCGGAGCATGAGAATTCAGGAAAATTGCTCAATTGGGGAGGAATTTTTATATCCTCTTTGTATAGACCAAGAGTGTATGTGTTGTATGTACATTACATACTAAAATAGCACTGAGATGAATAAACATGGGATCGGCTACAGTCCAGCCTCTTATAGGCGTCACAGGTGAAAGATGTAATAGGCGGTAAAGTAAGTAGACAATTGCTCAATGGTAAATAGTATCTGGATGAGCGACAGGGTTTTGCCTGGAGCGATATGGGCCATTGGATAACTGAAGAATTGAACGCTTCTTCTGACCATGTTCGACACTTTGCCGGTAAGCAGCGGCTAGGGTCTGAGAATGCCCCCTCCTAAGAAGTGATATCTCGGGGCACCAGATTAGGAGCGCTGTGGAGCGGAAGAAGTTCGGAGTAGACCGAGAGTGTGATGTTTTCCCGAAACATCTGTTGAGCAAACTCAGGACCCCACTGCCGCTGGATACCAGGCTGGGAGAATTTAGAAGCATGGACAATGTGGTTTCCTGAATGCTTCCCAGGATGCAGATCATGGTGGATAGGAGTCACTGGACTATCTACGTCTACATCCTTCGGAAGATGACGCCGTTCATGTGAACCGAGGCTGAGGGACGTTTCTCAAGTCATAGACATCGTCCAGAGGTCAATGCTTGGTTGAAGTGTATAATGACAAGAGGCGATGGTGCTCCCCTGGTGACTACAATTCAGACATGACGGCGGTGAAACCCTCTAACAAGATTGATGGTAATGGATTTCATGTGAAGACAAGACAAACCTCTACTCTGACGCTGGTGTCACATGTATTTACGACAGTTGCACTACATTGTGTTTGGTGACGATGTATTACTTATTCGCAATCGGTGATATTACTTATTTGCAAATGCTGATGGTCAGTTCAAGATGATTTTGTTTCCAAGAAAAGATTATCTTGCATAGAAACATGATAAGAGCTTATGAAAAAACATGTTACCCCTATGTTCTACTCTCTTTTTTCTGTCTTTTTTCCCTATTTGATTTTCCTTTATTATTTCCTTTTTCTTGACTTTAGTCCTGCAAAATACTAGAGGTGTCTTATATGAATGTGTACTATGTTTCTTCACAAGTTTGCTGTTTGTTTTGGGGTTTTTTTTGGATTCTTTGAGAAATGAAATAAGTGCAACCAAGTTGTGCTCAAGTTCGAAACAATCCTTGGTCAAATCGCATGATGTGGTCACCGGGGATGGTCAATCTGGTGCAAAATATTATAAGCGCATCAAGGTCAAGGAACACTACCATCAAAATGCAGTCACTCAAGTCACTCACAAACCGTTGGAGTGTGATCCTTGAGTGTTGCAATCGGTGGGTTGGTTACTTGGAGCAAGTGAAGAACACGCCTCCTAGTGGTGCCATAGTTGATGAATATGTGAGTGCTTTTGTCATCTTTGTGCACTGCATGTTTAGAATATTTTTCAATCATATTTGCTCATGAAACCACCTTCTGGTTGTATATGTTGTAGGACAAGTTCACTCAAGAGAGATACAAGCAAAAACCAAAGTCAAGAGGTCATTGTTGGGCATTTCTCCAAAACAATGGGAAGTGGAGGAAGAGGAATGATGAGGCTTCATAGAAGAGAGCGAGGTCAAGCACCTCTTCCTCTCTAAATCTTGAAAGTGACGATGAAGATAAAAGGAAACTAGGAATGCTTCTTTGGAGTCTATCAAGGGGCGGCCCGATGGGAGGAAGAGGGCAAAGAAGAAGCTCAAAAGAGATGGAAAGGTTGTGGCAATGAAAGACAAGATTGATGAATTCGCCTAATGCAAAGGAGATGTCGGCTCAAGCTATGCAAAAAAAGTTAGAGTTGGCGGAGAAGAAGCAACAACAGAATATGACGATGTGGCAAAGAGACAAAAGAGAATGAGAAGCACAAGGACGACATGGGTAGGTTTAGGTTTCTTGACAAGAACCAGTTGAGGCAAGAGATGGGGCCGAGGAGAATCGTGCTCATGGAAGATAATCAAATGAGATATGAAAAGGTGAGATCCTTTTGAGAGATGATGCGGGCAGAGATCTTGGCATTCTAATATTTTATCTGCTCAACCAAACACCAAGACGGAACCATTCCATTCCATCTCGTTATCTCTACCAAACACAAGAACATAACCGTTTCATTCCAGTGGAATGTAACCATTACATTCCATTCCACTTGGTTCCTCAACCAAACACACCCCTAGTGTCCATTGGAGCAGCGCACAATTTGAAGGAGTGGTACCGACATGTAATGATTTTTGTGTTGAAGATATGAGCATGATGTTGTTTTTGGTTAAACTCCGCTTCTGGATGACGGTTATCTTGTTTTATCCGTGCATTTCCATCCCAATGGATCCAAAAGACATGAGCAAGATGCAGTGTACAGGCTCGCGACATCAATACAAGCGTGGCAACTATTGCAATCTACTGTTGGATAGCCAACTGGTAATTTACTTAGTTCCAATTTCTCATAATAGCTTTTGCCAGCGACCAGAAGAAACCGCACAGAATGAAACCGAAGACAAGCCTCGGCAATCCTATTTATACAGAATGCAAACATGTGGGTATTAGCTTGGTGAGCTGTGACCTACAGGTCCCTGTTAATAGAGGATGGCCATGATAGCCTCCTCTGGTTGACACTGTCGAGTCCATCACTTTCAGGGTTTACGTCGTCCACTTGGTTCCAGCTATTGAGCATCGAGCCCTCTCTCCACTGAGGTGGCGTCAAGAACTTTGAATCATCACTGGAGCCACCTGGGGTCATTGACAGAGAAGGACCAACACGTAGTGTTTGAAGAGTAGAAAAGGATTCCCTCATCGCAGACATGGCCTCGAAGAACCGGGTGCAGGATGCAAGCGCAGCAGGTATCGGTCGTAGCATTTCCTTCACGGAGATAAAAGATAGCGATTAAGCCTATGTTGACATGGTATAATGCGTAGACAAGAAATAGTTGCCATAAGACAATGCAATCAGAATGCGCAAAGTCATTCTACACTAACATGATAAATCATTTGTCATCTCTGGATTTGACAATGGTAGCATTAATATTTGCGTCTGTAGTGGAAGGTGTTTTGCGGAGGATAAATTCACTATGGCTACTAATTTAATTACCAGAAGGAGTATTTTTAACTTACACCCCATACAGCAGGCGACTCTCTGAAGTTTTGACTCCACTGGAAATCTCCAACTGATGCTGTCAATGCCCCATAGTCACTTGCCGCTTTCAGAAGCAGCTCCGAGAATTGTTTCTGAGGAGAAGCAAGTACAGTGAGTAGCAAATATTACAACACGTTCGCCCAAGAAACCACACATTCCTTTGTACAGAAATCACCCAAGCAGATGCAGCTAAGATTCTCCTCCATAAATCAATACATTGTAAAGAAGGCCAAGAATCGGAAAACTGGTTGTGGGTTTCTACTAGATACACCATTTTTAGTTTGCATGAATGAGTTAATGATATATTTTCTATAAAAAACTGAAATCAAAAGGATCAAGAACCCGACCTGGTATTCAGCTTCAACAGGAATGCAATCAAGCGAATAAGGTTGCTGCAGACGGGCAATAATGCGGTCCTGACAGAAAAGGGTTGTTATTTTGATATCCAGATCTTGTAATTGGTCAATTTATATGGTATATGGAGCAGTCAACAGCACAGGCAGAACTTTGTTCATACAATAACCTGAGTAACAGGTAGTCCCAAGAAAGAAAGGAATCAAGTAAAATAAAACTAGTGATTTCTGACTTCCAGTACCTTGTTTTGAATAACATCTTTCAAAATAGCAGTAATTCTGGCCAACGATTCACACTTCTTTTCCATTTCACTAACATGAGTCAAATGAGCAATGTTTTTATCATCCTGCGATAATCAAAAGTTCATCAGTATGATCAACGAAGATAACTGACACAAATCAAAAGCCCAGAAAACTGAATACACCATCATTTGGAGACGATATATAACGAAGTTTACAGGTGAAATACAAATTGGGCGCTTGCTATTTTGCTTGTAATAACATTTAATAGGGCGTAAACAGTTTAAAGTTTTATACGTCACCAGTTAAAAGCTTTAACCTTGCACATTTAGAGCGGAGACCTGGGCGTTGCAATTCATTTTTCAAACATCAAAGCCTAGGTACAGCAAGTGTGAGCAGCAATCAGATTCATAGACAGATATAAAATTATTATTTTCACTTAAGAAGAAAAAACTGATCCATGTTATTAATATACTTTCGCCACCATTGTAACAGAATGAAAAGGATATTCACTACAGCGAAAGAAATTGATGAAATCTAAAAGCGTTGATCAAAAGCCCAAGTAATATGTGTAGTAAGGGATCTGAAAAGTTAACCAACAAGCATTGGCATCGCACAGAATTGTTGTAAACATACAAACAGCAGCAACTGGTCGTCAACCCATTACCTTTCTGCCTTGTAGCTCGACTTGCAAATTGGCAATGTTCCGCTGCACGACCGTCAGCTCCCTTAATACCCTCACCAGGTCATCACTTTTGTCGGTGTTCTGATCTTCCTGCAATGGTAAGTGACAAAAAAAGTGTAAAGACTTAAGAAGCATACATGACCATATCCTGCGAAATAAAAAGAATGGTCATTTCATCACCATCACTTTTAGTGATACGGAGCACTGTAAATTTCATGGAGCTAGAAAGCGCAACAAAACAGAGGGATATATAGCAATCTTACAGCTAACAGTTTTAGATGGATTAAAACTAACTCCAAGATAGGTTTCATTAGATAAAGAACCCTACAGGTTATAGTCACCAAACTTAAGAGGGGATAATTCCCCATAGATGTTCCTCTCAGGGCTAGCAAAGCGTACTGGACTCCCCTGAACCTACCCGCTTAGCCTGTTCAAACCATGCAGAAATTGCAGTGATAGGGTCTAATTCAGGTGCGGCACTCTGTTCCAAACCTGCATTTCACAATCCCCGGGCACGATTTACCAGGAACAGAACCCTACAAATTACCTGAAAGGAACAAGAATTCGACCGGGAGATTCGGATCTCGCGAAATGGCGGCGGAAGAGACGAATTGACAGGAGACGCAGCCAAGGGGTGGGGGTAACCTGCGCGGGAGGGGCCGGGAAGCCGAGGTCCCCGGCGATGGCGAGCGCCTCCGCCATGCCACCGAGCCGCTTCGCCGGCTTCTGCGCCGCCGCCATGGCCTCGACCGGTTGTTGGGTGAGCTGGTGCGCGTTGCGATTTCGCCTCGCCGGCCGGTTGAGCGTTTGCTGTAAGTCGAGTACGGAGTACTACCGTTTTTGAACCGAAATGCCTCCAAATGTCAAAATGCTGCTGAGCTTCCCTATGCTCGCTCTTCGGTCTTCATCGCAATAAAAAAAATTAGAGCATGGTTAATACTAGTAGCACTAGTATGGTGTATCATTAATACTAGAGTGTGACACGCGCGTTGGTGCGCCCTTCTTCGGTCACGAGTTAAGTCTATTTTTCTAATTTTAGGTGCGGTCTATTACTGTCGGTGGATAATTATCCACTGCCGACCATGTTTAATCATCTCCACAAAAATATATACAAAGGGTGTTGAATGTAAACTCCATCTAGTATAATTGGGCTCAATTCTTGCACATTGCTTACATGATGGAACATGAATAGTAAATCTAGAGTAATAGCAGGAGTAATTAGCTCTATGCATGATGATTCACACATTTTACCACGCAATGAAATGCATCGACGATTCAACTTGTATGAGCCATCGGCCTCTTCATGCAATTCAAAAGCGAGAGCCTTTAAATTACACAGTAGGTAGTACACCTCTAGCTATGTAGCTAGTTCGTCCTTTCTCAGTGGGACCGATTGCATATTTTGGTGAGACCGAAATAATTACAATAGGCAATAGAGAGTTTGCAAGGCCATCTCGCTGAGATTGAAATTCGTATCGGTGTGACCGAACTATCTAGGGTTTCTGGCAGTGGCTAGGTCAAATAAACTCGGTGGCGCCGGATAGATCAAATCGGTGGGGCCGAGTTTGACTTTGAGTTTTGGACAAATGTGAAAATGAGAAAGTGTCTGAGGGTTTTGGAGCAATATCACTAAGCACTTGAGCAAGTAGACCATTAAGCAACACCTCATCCCCTTTTAATATATTGGCTTTCCTATGGACTCAATGTGATCTTGGATCACTAAAATAGAAATGAAGAGTCTTGAGCTTTTGCCAATCTTTATCCTTAGCATATTGAAGGGGTTTCACATCATCTTGTCCTTGCCATGTCATTGTTGAACTGATCTGAAATACACTAGGTGAAAGGTATTAGTCCAACAAAAGATATGTTGACATTAATTGCCAAAATCACCCAGGGAGCACTTGTGCTTTTAGGAGGAGCACTGGTAGCACGTCCCAGGGATGTAGCTATGTTGCTGAACCTCGCTAACAAATCTCGTTGTCGTGCTTATGTTTGTGTGATTGCTTATCCTCGATGGATAGATAGTGGCCTCAGATTAATTCTAACAACGCAAAGCCGTCCCTCCTATTTTTGGGGGACAAACATTTTTCACCAAGACATTTAGTGCATCCTCCTCTGGTTGTCCTCATCTCCCAAAAATGTGACATTATGTCAATAATTCCTTTGCATTTCTTCAGGAATTTTAAAGATAGACATAGCATAGTTAGGACTAGCTTGAACAATAGACTTGAGAAGAACGGATAAGTATTTTTCTTTCCATCCACTAATTGTCATAATAATACCATGAATCAAATATTGAAAACATGTAGTCTAATCGAAACCACATTGTGTAGCAACAAATCCATTTTTTTGTCATTGAGAGCCTCGGTCATGATATTCAGGTTGGAGCAAATTTGTTCTGTGGTTTTCACTCTTGTATTAAGACTAAATAAGATGCTAGATTTATCAATGCTCACCATTTTCCCTGAATGACACAATCTGAATCAAGATTTGATTTCAAAGCCTCGACATTGTGAAGATTAGCTTTCATGAGGATAAACGAGTCATCAACAAAGAGAAGATTTGTAATAGAGGGCATCTCTACAAACCTTCACTCCAAAAATATTTTTATTTTCCTCTACATGCGCCAATAGAGAAGTCACAAGCTCTGTTCATATCAATAATAGATAAGGAGATAAAGGATATCCCTGTCTTAATCCTCTTGTAGCCTTAAAGCTATCACTTTCTTCTGCATTAATGTGAACCCGATATTCGAAAGTGGAGACACATTGGATAATAAAAAACCCAAGTCCCTTGGAATCCAAGTTTCAACATAATGCGCTTCAAGAAAGTCCACTCAACCCGGTCATAAACTTTGTGCATGTCAAGTTTGATAGCGCACAAAACCTCTTTGTGTTCGTCTTATTATTTGTAGTATGAAAACACTCATAAGCCACTAAAACATTGTCCGTGATCATTCTTGCAGGCACAAATGTACTTTCAGCCAGGCTAATAATTTCTGGCAGAAAAACCTTCAACCGAGCAACAACCATTTTTGAGATAATCTTGTACAACACGATACATAAATTGATCGGTCTAAATTGGGTTACCTTCTCATGAGAATAAACCTTAGGCATCATCACACTCACAGTATCATTCCATCAAGACGGAATAGTGCAACACGACCTGTAGAACCTCATCCCCTAACATAGATCAAAATATCTTATAAAAAATAGCATGGAGTCTATCTGGTCCTGGAGCTTTTAAATCACCAATATCAAAAAGAGCCTTTCAAACATTTTCAGCGTGATAAGGGGCGAGAAGGGCATTATTCATCTTCATAGTCACTCTTCTTCAAATAAGAGATAAAACTTAATGATTCGGTTGTAAAACTTCTAAGGTGAAAAGATTATAAAATAACTCGTGAGATGATCCTTCAATTATGTACTTTGCCGCCAAACACGTGTGTCATCAAGAACTTTCTTAATATTGTTGCATTTTTATGGCGCCTGCTGCATTATGGAAAAATGAACTAGTGTGATCCCCATGCATCAACCAATCCGCTCGACCTCCATGTGACCAAGAAAATTCTTCTTGATCCATAAGATTTTCAATGAGGACTAAAATTTCCTTTTTCCATGAACAGGGCTCGACATTTATTGGACCAATCATCAGCTTTTCGAGTTCTTTGTTTGATTTGTTGATTCTCCCTTTTGGTCCCAGAGTATCGCGACCCCAAGAATTCAAATCAGCGTGCACTCAGGGATGATGTTACCTATACATGAATGCCCTTGTTTGTTTCTGGTGATTGTATTACATTGTGACACACTAGTGTGCTATTTCTTTGAAATATGTTTATGCGAAAGATAACATTAATGGCCGCCTTGGGATCGCTAGCGAGCGCCCACCCAAAAAGGAAACCACCTGGTCCCCCCGAACCGAAAAAGGAAACCCCCCCCCCCCCCCCCCAAAACGGTCGCTATCAATCAGAAAAGCTCCCGAAACCGCTCGCGGGGACAGCCGGCCGCGGGATCACGTGCACCCGCGATCGAACCCACCCTCCCCACCCCTTTCGTGTGTTGGATCAAGGCCAACTGGCCCCAAGCTACTTCTTCCCCACGAAAGAAGGATCTTCCCAGGGGTGAAATCCTTCATCGCTAGGAGGAAGAACATGGCGGCCCCAGGAACAAAGAAAGAGAAGAGAAGAGGGCTTAGAGATCAGAAGGAAGACTAAGAAAAAACCAGATCAAAAGGAGGAAAAATGTACCTGGAGGAAGAGAGAGGGAATCCAGAGGTGAGCATCTTGATTCCTCTTGTAGACTTGCCCTTGTACTGATTTCGTTGCACACATCTTTGATTCATGTATTTGATCGTAAACAATCAAACGAATCCTGCATAGTGTGGTTGAAGAGAAGCTGTGCAATCAGTAGGTTGCTTCCGTGCAACTAAGCCAGATAAAGTAGCCAACTGAAGTAGTGATGTGTGCCAGCTCAGTAGATTATGCAACTCTAAACCTATTTTGTGCAACTAACTCAGTTGTGGCATCCAACTATACGCACAAACTATGCAAACAGAAAAAAATAAAAAAGGCATGAATAAAAAACTTGGCAGGAACTTGACAAATATGGAAGAAAATAGCCAATATACGATGACGCACGATATACGATATGTTCTGATACAATCTGCAAATATAGGTCTTAAGAAAAAATAGGTTCACACACTGCCATCACAACCTGAAACACACTTCCATCAAACCGTTGTTCTAACTATGCAAATCTAACTAAATAGCCATAGACAAATATAGTTGAAATCTGATTTTGGTTCTATCTTTGATGTTGCTGTACCAGACCTTGCTTGATATGTTCACTTGCATTAATCTGCAGAAAATCATGCCATCCCCTTCTTGTCAGACCTGCACATTGTAGATAGATAAACAAAAAGAAATGGTCAATAAAATGTAGCTACTGCCTGAATGTTCTAATATTGTGCAACTACTATGATGCTTGTTGCGACTTTGATACTACTTGTGTGCAACTCGTATGCTACATTTTTATCCAGCTTGTATGCTAAATTTTGTCAAACTTGTGTTTTGTGTGAGTGGAATGCTCACAATTTGTCCAACTGGTATGGAAAGTTTGTGCAATTCTATGACACTTTTGTGCAAATGTTGTGCTGCCTTTGTGCAACTACTGTCAAAAGGTTGTATCCGGAGAAAAAAACACATAACTATAGTTGCTAGTTATTGCTAGAATGTGCAAGCTTGAAAAGTTGGAGAAACATAACAATGTGCAAAATCCTTGTTCCTCTATGTAAAAACTGACTACTTGTAGTTTTCGAAACAATAAAAATGAGTGCAACGTGATACGTCTCCAACTTATCTATAATTTTTTATTGTTCCATGCTATTTTATTATCTATTTTGGATGTTTTATATGCATTAATATGCTATTTTATATGGTTTTTGGGACTAACCTATTAACCTAGAGCCCAGTGCCAGTGCCAGTTTCTGTTTTTTCTTTGTTTAGAGTTTCGTGGAAAAGGAATACCAAACGGAGTCCAAACGGAATAAAACTTTCGCGATGATCTTTCTTGGACCAGAAGACACCCAGGAGACTTGGAGTGCAAGTCGGAAGAGCCACGAGACGGCCACAAGGGTGGAGGGTGCGCCTAGGGGGGTGGGATGGCCCCCCAACCTTGTGGGCCCCTCGGTGGCCTCCTGACCTAGATCTTCCTCCTATATATATACTCTTATACCCTGAAAACTTCCAGGGGAGCCACGAAACCACTTTTCCACCACCGCAACCTTATGTACCCGTGAGATCCCATCTTGGGGCCTTTTTCCGGCATCCTGCCGGAGGGGGATTCGATCATGAAGGGCTTCTACATCAACACCATTGCCTCTCCGATGAAGCGTGAGTAGTTTACCACAGACCTACGGGTCCATAGCTAGTAGCTAGATGACTTTCTCTCTCTCTCTCTCTCTCTCTCTCTTTTATTCTCAATACCATGTTCTCCTCGATGTTCTTGGAGATCTATTCGATGTAATACTCTTTTGCGGTGTGTTTGCCGAGATCCGGTGAATTGTGGATTTATGATCAGCTTATCTATGCATATTATTTGAATCTCCTCTGAATTCTTATATGCATGATTTTATATCTTTGCAAGTCTCTTCGAACTATCGATTCGGTTTGGCCAACTAGATTGGTTTTTCTTGCAATGGGAGAAGTGCTTAGCTTTGGGTTCAATCTTGCGGTGCTCGATCCTAGTGACAGAAGGGGAACCGACACGTATTGTATTGTTGCCATCGAGGATAACAAGATGGGGTTTTCATCATATTGCTTGAGTTAATCCTTCTACATCATGTCATCTTACTTAATGCGTTACTATGTTCTTATGAACTTAATACTCTAGATGCTGGCAGGAGTCGGTCGATGTGTGGAGTACTAGTAGTAGATCCAGAATCGTTTCGGTCTACTTGACACGGACATGATCCCTATATTCATGATCATTGCCTTAGATATCGTCATAACTTTGCGCTTTTCTATCAATTGCTCAGCAGTAATTTGTTAACCCACCGTAATAATTCCTTTCTTGAGAGAAGCCTCTAGTGAAACCTATGGCCCCCGGGTCTATTTTCCATCAGATAAGTTTCCGATCTACAATTCTAGTTCCTATTTACTTTCTTTTGCAATCTTTTACTTTCTGTTCCATAAACCAAAAATATTACTTTACCGTTTATCCATCTCTATCAGATCTCACTTTGTGAATAACCGTGAAGGGATTGACGACCCCTTTGTCGTGTTAGTTGCAAGTTGGTGTTTGTTTGTGTAGGTATTCGGTGGCTTCTTGCATTGTCTCCTACTGGATTGATACCTTGGTTATCAAAACTGAGGGAAATACTTACACTAATTTTCTACATCACCCTTTCCTCTTCAAGGGAAAAACCAACGCAAGCTCAAGAGGTACTCCCTTCATTCCAAAATATAGTGCGCCCGCGCTTCCCGAGGTCCAACTTTGACTATAAATTTAACCAACGAGACCAACTGCAGCGGGAGAAAAATTTATATAATTGAAAACTTCTTTCGAATACGAATTCACTGATATAATTTTTGCTCCCGCCGCAATCGGTCTTGGTAGTTAAATTTACGGTCAAGGTTGAAGCACGGGGATAGAGGAAGCACTACATTGTGGAATGGAGGGAGTAGCAAGAAGGATTTCTGGCGCCGTTGCCGGGGAGATCTACGCCAAGCCAAGACATACCAAGTACCCATCATAAACTCTCATCCCTCGTGTCGGTGTCAAAACCGGCGGATCTCGGGTAGGGGGTCCCGAACTGTGCGTCTAAGGCAGATGGTAACAGGAGGCGGGGGACACGATGTTTACCGAGGTTCGGGCCCTCTTGATGGAGGTAATACCCTACGTCCTGCTTGATTGATCTTGATGATATGAGTATTACAAGAGTTGATCTACCACGAGATCGTAGAGGCTAAACCCTAAAAGCTAGCCTATGGTATGATTGTTGTTGTCCTACGGACTAAACCCTCCAGTTTATATAGACACTGGAGGGGGCTAGGGTTACACAGAGTCGGTTACAAGGGAGGAGATCTACATATCCGTATTGCCAAGCTTGCCTTCCACGCTAAGGAAAGTCCCATCCGGACACGGGACGAAGTCTTGAATCTTGTATCTTCATAGTCCAATAGTCCGGCCAAAGGATATAGTCCGGCTGTCTAGAGACCCCCCAATCCAGGACTCCCTCAGTAGCCCCTGAACCAGGCTTCAATGACGATGAGTCCGGCACGCAGATTTGTCTTTGGCATTGCAAGGCGGGTTCTTCCTCCGAATACTCCATAGAAGATTTTGAACACAAGGATAGTGTCTGTCTCTGCAAAACAAGTTCCACATACCATCGTAGAGAGAATAATATTTCCACAAATCTAATCTGCTGACACGTTTAGCAACATGACATCATGCCATGGCACGGTCATTATTCGAACCATTTTTCTCAACCAGCACTGCACATATCGCGAGGCGGTTTTCTCGACACGTCTTGTCGAAGCAGAGATCGTGTCCCCCTTATTATGGGATTCTCATCAATACGAACATGGGTAACCCAATCATGCCCGTTGGTATGACTCCTTGATTTTAGGCAAGTCCCAAACGGGCACAAGGAGGATGCTTGACATTCACCCTCTTTATAAAGAGGCCAAGGCATGTCCTTTTTTTCCCTCTCGTACTCAATCGAATCCTTCCCCCTGAAGGAAATATGCCCTAGAGGCAATAATAAAGTTATTATTTATTTCCTTATATCATGATAAAAGTTTATTATTCATGCTAGAATTGTATTAACCGGAAACATAATACATGTGTGAATACATAGACAAACAGAGTGTCACTAGTATGCCTCTACTTGACTAGCTCGTTAATCAAAGATGGTTATGTTTCCTAACCATGGACAAAGAGTTGTTATTTGATTAACGGGATCACATCATTAGTTGAATGATCTGATTGACATGACCCATTCCATTAGCTTAGCACCCGATCGTTTAGTATGTTGCTATTGCTTTCTTCATGACTTATACATGTTCCTATGACTATGAGATTATGCAACTCCCGTTTGCCGGAGGAACACTTTGTGTGCTACCAAACGTCACAACGTAACTGGGTGATTATAAAGGTGCTCTACAGGTGTCTCCAAAGGTACATGTTGGGTTGGCGTATTTCGAGATTAGGATTTATCACTCCGATTGTCGGAGAGGTATCTCTGGGCCCTCTCGGTAATGCACATCACTGAAGCCTTGCAAGCATTGCAACTAATGAGTTAGTTGCGGGATGATGTATTACGGAACGAGTAAAGAGACTTGCCAGTAATGAGATTGAACTAGGTATGGGATACCGACGATCGAATCTCGGGCAAGCAACATACCGATGACAAAGGGAACAACGTATGTTGTTATGCGGTCTGACCGATAAAGATCTTCGTAGAATATGTAGGAGCCAATATGAGCATCCAGGTTCCTCTATTGGTTATTGACCGGAGACGTGTCTCGGTCATGTCTACATTGTTCTCGAACCCGTAGGGTCCGCACGCTTAAGGTTTCGATGACAGTTATATTATGAGTTTATGAGTTTTGATGTACCGAAGTTAGTTCGGAGTCCCGGATGTGATCACGGACATGACGAGGAGTCTCGAAATGGTCGAGACATAAAAATTGATATATTGGACGGCTATATTCGGACACCGGAAGTGTTCCGGGGAAGTTTCGGATAAAACCGGAGCACCGGGGGGTTACTGGAACCCCCTGGGGGGTTAATGGGCCTCATGGGCCTAAAGTGGAGAAGAGGAGGGGCTGCCAGGGCAGGCCGCGCGCTCCCTCTCCCCCTAGTCCGAATTGGACAAGGAGGGAGGGGCGACGCCCCCCCCCTTTTCCTTCTCTCCTTCCCCCTCTCCTACTTGGACAAGGAAAGGGAGGGGAGTCCTACTCCCGGTAGGAGTAGGACTCCTCCTGCGCGCCTCCTACTAGGGCCGGCCGCACCCCCCTTGGATCCTTTATATACGGAGGCAAGGGGCACCCCTAGACACAGAAGTTGATCCACGTGATCATATTCTTAGCCGTGTGCGGTGCCCCCTTCCACCATAGTCCTCGATAATATTGTAGTGGTGCTTAGGCGAAGCCCTGCGACGGTAGTACATCAAGATCATCACCACGCCGTCATGCTAACGGAACTCTTCCGCGACACTTTGCTGGATCGGAGTCCAGGGATCGTCATCGAGCTGAACGTGTGCTAGAACTCGGAGGTGCCGTAGTTTCGATGCTTGATCGGTCGGGCCGTGGAGACATATGACTACATCAACCAAGTTAACGCTTCCATTGTCGATCTACAAGGGTACGTAGATCACACTCTTCCCCTCTCGTTGCTATGCATCATCATGATCTTGCGTGTGCGTAGGAATTTTTTTGAAATTACTACGTTCCCCAACAGTGGCATCCGAGCCTAGGTTTTATATGTTGATGTTATATGCACGAGTAGAACACAAGTGAGTTGTGGGCGATATAAGTCATACTGCTTACCAGCATGTCATACTTTGGTTCGGCGGTATTGTTGGACGAAGCGGCCCGGACCGACATTACGCGTACGCTTACGCGAGACCGGTTCTCCCGACGTGCTTTGCACATAGGTGGCTTGCGGGTGACAGTTTCTCGAACTTTAGTTGAACCGAGTGTGGCTACGCCCGGTCCTTGCGAAGGTTAAAACAGCACCAACTTGACAAACTATTGTTGTGGTTTTGATGCGTAGGTAAGATTGGTTCTTGCTTAAGCCCGTAGCAGCCACGTAAAACTTGCAACAACAAAGTAGAGGACGTCTAACTTGTTTTTGCAGGGCATGTTGTGATGTGATATGGTCAAGACATGATGCTAAATTTTATTGTATGAGATGATCATGTTTTGTAACCGAGTTATCGACAACTGGCAGGAGCCATATGGTTGTCGCTTTATTGTATGCAATGCAATCGCGCTATAATGCTTTACTTTATCACTAAGCGGTAGCGATAGTCATGGAAGCATAAGATTGGCGAGACGACAACGATGCTACGATGGAGATCAAGGTGTCGCACCGGTGACGATGGTGATCACGACGGTGCTTCGGAGATGGAGATCACAAGCACAAGATGATGATGGCCATATCATATCACTTATATTGATTGCATGTGATGTTTATCTTTTATGCATCCTATCTTGCTTTGATTGACGGTAGCATTATAAGATGATCTCTCACTAAATTATCAAGAAGTGTTCTCCCTGAGTATGCATCGTTGCGAAAGTTCTTCGTGCTGAGACACCACGTGATGATCGGGTGTGATAGGCTCTATGTTCAAATACAACGGGTGCAAAACAGTTGCACACGCGGAATACTCAGGTTATACTTGACGAGCCAAGCATATACAGATATGGCCTCGGAACACGGAGACCGAAAGGTCGAGCGTGAATCATATAGTAGATATGATCAACATAGCGATGTTCACCAATGAAACTACTCCATCTCACGTGATGATCGGACATGGTTTAGTTGATTTGGATCACGTAATCACTTAGAGGATTAGAGGGATGTATATCTAAGTGGGAGTTCTTTAAGTAATATGATTAATTGAACCTAAATTTATCATGAACTTAGTACCTGATAGTATCTTGCTTGTTTATGTATGATTGTAGATAAATGGCCCGTGCTGTTGTTCCGTTGAATTTTAATGCGTTCCTTGAGAAAGCAAAGTTGAAAGATGATGGTAGCAATTACACGGACTGGGTCCGTAACTTGAGGATTATCCTCATTGCTGCACAGAAGAATTACGTCCTGGAAGCACCGCTGGGTGCCAGGCCTGCTGCTGGAGCAACACCAGATGTTGTGAACGTCTGGCAGAGCAAAGCTGATGACTACTCGATAGTTCAGTGTGCCATGCTTTACGGCATAGAACCGGGACTTCAACGACGTTTTGAACGTCATGGAGCATCTGAGATGTTCCAGGAGTTGAAGTTAATATTTCAAGCAAATGCCCGGATTGAGAGATATGAAGTCTCCAATAAGTTCTATAGCTGCAAGATGGAGGAGAACAGTTCTGTCAGTGAGCATATACTCAAAATGTCTGGGTATAATAATCACTTGATTCAAATGGGAGTTAATCTTCCAGATGATTGCGTCATTGACAGAATTCTCCAATCACTTCCACCAAGCTACAAGAGCTTTGTGATGAACTATAATATGCAAGGGATGAATAAGACTATTCCCGAGCTCTTCGCAATGCTGAAAGCTGCGGAGGTAGAAATCAAAAAGGAGCATCAAGTGTTGATGGTCAACAAGACCACTAGTTTCAAGAAAAAGGGCAAAGGGAAGAAGAAGGGGAACTTCAAGAAGAACAGCAAGCAAGTTACTGCTCAAGAGAAGAAGCCCAAGTCTGGACCTAAGCCTGAAACTGAGTGCTTCTACTGCAAGCAGACTGGTCACCGGAAGCGGAACTGCCCCAAGTATTTGGCAGATAAGAAGGATGGCAAGGTGAACAAAGGTATATGTGATATACATGTTATTGATGTGTACCTTACTAATGCTCGCAGTAGCACCTAGGTATTTGATACTGGTTCTGTTGCTAATATTTGCAACTCGAAACAGGGACTACGAATTAAGCGAAGATTGGCTAAGGGCGAGGTGACGATGCGCGTGGGAAACGGTTCCAAAGTTGATGTGATCGCAGTCGGCACGCTACCTCTACATCTACCTTCGGGATTAATATTAGACCTAAATAATTGTTATTTGGTGCCAGCGTTGAGCATGAACATTATATCTGGATCTTGTTTGATGCGAGACGGTTATTCATTTAAATCAGAGAATAATGGTTGTTCTATTTATATGATTAATATCTTTTATGGTCATGCACCCTTGAAGAGTGGTCTATTCTTATTGAATCTCGATAGTAGTAACACACATATTCATAATGTTGAAGCCAAAAGATGCAGAGTTGATAATGATAGTGCAACTTATTTGTGGCACCGCCGTTTAGGTCATATCGGTGTAAAGCGCATGAAGAAACTCCATACTGATGGACTTTTGGAACCACTTGATTATGAATCACTTGGTACTTGCGAACCGTGCCTCATGGGCAAGATGACTAAAACGCCATTCTCTGGTACTATGGAGAGAGCAACAGATTTGTTGGAAATCATACATACAGATGTATGTGGTCCGATGAATATTGAGGCTCGTGGCGGATATCGTTATTTTCTCACCTTCACAGATGACTTAAGCAGATATGGGTATATCTACTTAATGAAACATAAGTCTAAAACGTTTGAAAAGTTCAAAGAATTTTAGAGTGAAGTTGAAAATCATCGTAACAAGAAAATAAAGTTTCTACGATCTGATCGTGGAGGAGAATATTTGAGTTACGAGTTTGGTGTACATTTGAAACAATGCGGAATAGTTTCGCAACTCACGCCACCCGGAACACCACAGCGTAATGGTGTGTCCGAACGTCGTAATCGTACTTTACTAGATATGGTGCAATCTATGATGTCTCTTACTGATTTACCGCTATCGTTTTGGGGTTATGCTTTGGAGACGGCCGCATTCACGTTAAATAGGGCACGATCAAAATCCGTTGAGACGACGCCTTATGAACTATGGTTTGGCAAGAAACCAAAGTTGTCATTTTCTGAAAGTTTGGGGCTGCGATGCTTATGTGAAAAAGCTTCAACCTGATAAGCTCGAACCCAAATCGGAGAAATGTGTCTTCATAGGATACCCAAAGGAGACGGTTGGGTACACCTTCTATCACAGATCCGAAGGCAAGACATTCGTTGCTAAGAATGGATCCTTTCTAGAGAAGGAGATTCTCTCGAAAGAAGTGAGTGGGAGGAAAGTAGAACTTGACGAGGTAACTGTAGCTGCTCCCTTATTGGAAAATAGTGCATCACAGAAAACTGTTTCTGTGACACCTACACCAATTAGTGAGGAAGCTAATGATAATGATCATGAAACTTCAGAACAAGATACTACTAAACCTCGTAGATCAACCAGAGTGAGATCCGCACCAGAGTGGTACGGTAATCCTGTTCTGGAAGTCATGCTACTAGATCATGATGAACCTACAAACTATGAAGAAGTGATGGTGAGCCCAGATTCCGCAAAATGGCTTGAAGCCATGAAATCTGAGATGGGATCCATGTATAAGAACAAAGTGTGGACTTTGGTTGACTTGCCCAATGATCGGCAAGCAATTGAGAATAAATGGATCTTCAAGAAGAAGACTGACGCCGATGATAATATTACTGTCTACAAAGCTCGACTTGTCGCAAAAGGGTTTTGGCAAGTTCAAGGGGTTGACTACGATGAGACCTTCTCACCCGTAGCGATGCTTAAGTCTGTCCGAATCATGTTAGCAATTGCCGCATTTTATGATTATGAAATTTGGCAGATGGATGTCAAAACTGCATTCCTGAATGGATTTCTGGAAGAAGAGTTGTATATGATGCAACCGGAAGGTTTTGTCGATCCAAAGGGAGCTAACAAAGTGTGCAAGCTCCAACGATCCATTTATGGACTGGTGCAAGCCTCTCAGAGTTGGAATAAACGCTTTGATAGTGTGATCAAAGCATTTGGTTTTATACAGACTTTTGGAGAAGCCTGTATTTACAAGAAAGTGAGTGGGAGCTCTATAGCATTTCTGATATTATATGTGGATGACATATTACTGATCGGAAATGATATAGAATTTCTAGATAGCATAAAGGGATACTTGAATAAGAGTTTTTCAATGAAAGGCCTCAGTGAAGCTGCTTACATATTAGGCATAAAGATCTATAGAGATAGATCAAGACGTTTAATTGGACTTTCACAAAGCACATACCTTGACAAGATTTTGAAGAAGTTCAAAATGGATCAAGCAAAGAAAGGGTTCTTGCCTGTGTTACAAGGTGTGAAGTTGAGTCAGACTCAATGCCCGACCACTGCAGAAGAAGAGAGAAAATGAAAGATGTTCCCTATGCTTCAGCCATAGGCTCTATCATGTATGCAATGCTGTGTACCAGACCTGATGTGTGCCTTGCTATAAGTCTAGCAGGGAGGTACCAAAGTAATCCAGGAGTGGATCACTGGACAGCGGTCAAGAACATCCTGAAGTACCTGAAAAGGACTAAGGATACGTTTCTCGTATATGGAGGTGACAAAGAGCTCATCGTAAACGGTTACGTTCATGCAAGCTTTGACACTGATCCGGACGATTCTAAATTGCAAACCGGATAAGTATTTACATTAAACGGTGGAGCTATCAATTGGTGCAGTTCTAAACAAAGCGTCGTGGCGGGATCTACGTGTGAAGCGGAATACATAGCTGCTTCGGAAGCAGCAAATGAAGGAGTCTGGATGAAGGAGTTCATATCCGATCTAGGTGTCATACCTAGTGCATCGGGTCCAATGAAAATCTTTTGTGACAATACTGGTGCAATTGCCTTGGCGAAGGAATCCAGATTTCACAAGAGAACCAAGCACATCAAGAGACGCTTCAATTCCATCCGGGATCTAGTCCAGGTGGGAGACATAGAGATTTGCAAGATACATACGGATCTGAATGTTGCAGACCCGTTGACTAAGCCTCTTCCACGAGCAAAACATGATCAGCACCAAGGCTCCATGGGTGTTAGAATCATTACTGTGTAATCTAGATTATTGACTCTAGTGCAAGTGGGAGACTGAAGGAAATATGCCCTAGAGGCAATAATAAAGTTATTATTTATTTCCTTATATCATGATAAAAGTTTATTATTCGTGCTAGAATTGTATTAACCGGAAACATAATACATGTGTGAATACATAGACAAACAGAGTGTCACTAGTATGCCTCTACTTGACTAGCTCGTTAATCAAAGATGGTTATGTTTCCTAACCATGGACAAAGAGTTGTTATTTGATTAACGGGATAACATCATTAGTTGAATGATTTGATTGACATGACCCATTCCATTAGCTTAGCACCCGATCGTTTAGTATGTTGCTATTGCTTTCTTCATGACTTATACATGTTCCTATGACTATGAGATTATGCAACTCCCGTTTGCCGGAGGAACACTTTGTGTGCTACCAAACGTCACAACGTAACTGGGTGATTATAAAGGTGCTCTACAGGTGTCTCCAAAGGTACATGTTGGGTTGGCGTATTTCGAGATTAGGATTTGTCACTCCGATTGTCGGAGAGGTATCTCTGGGCCCTCTCGGTAATGCACATCACTGAAGCCTTGCAAGCATTGCAACTAATGAGTTAGTTGCGGGATGATGTATTATGGAACGAGTAAAGAGACTTGCCGGTAACGAGATTGAACTAGGTATGGGATACCGACGATCGAATCTCGGGCAAGTAACATACCGATGACAAAGGGAACAACGTATGTTGTTATGCGGTCTGACCGATAAAGATCTTCGTAGAATATGTAGGAGCCAATATGAGCATCCAGGTTCCGCTATTGGTTATTGACCGGAGACGTGTCTTGGTCATGTTTACATTGTTCTCGAACCCGTAGGGTCCGCACGCTGAAGGTTTCGATGGCAGTTATATTATGAGTTTATGAGTTTTGATGTACCGAAGTTAGTTCGGAGTCCCGGATGTGATCACGGACATGACGAGGAGTCTCGAAATGGTCGATACATAAAGATTGATATATTGTACGGCTATATTCGGACACCGGAAGTGTTCCGGGGAAGTTTCGGATAAAACCGGAGCACCGGGGGGTTACCGGAACCCCCGGGGGGTTAATGGGCCTCATGGGCCTAAAGTGGAGAAGAGGAGGGGCTGCCAGGGCAGGCCGCGCGCCCCCTCTCCCCCTAGTCCGAATTGGACAAGGAGGGAGGGGCGGCACCCCCCCTTTTCCTTCTCTCCTTCCCCCTCTCCTACTTGGACAAGGAAAGGGAGGGGAGTCCTACTCCCGGTAGGAGTAGGACTCCTCCTGCGCGCCTCCTACTAGGGCCGGCCGCACCCCCCTTGGATCCTTTATATACGGAGGCAAGGGGCACCCCTAGACATAGAAGTTGATCCACGTGATCATATTCTTAGCCGTGTGCGGTGCCCCCTTCCACCATAGTCCTCGATAATATTGTAGCGGTGCTTAGGCGAAGCCCTGCGACGGTAGTACATCAAGATCATCACCACGCCGTCGTGCTAACGGAACTCTTCCCCGAAACTTTGCTGGATCGGAGTCCGAGGATCATCATCGAGCTGAACGTGTGCTAGAACTCAGAGGTGCCGTAGTTTCAGTGCTTGATCGGTCGGGCCGTGGAGACGTACGACTACATCAACCAAGTTAACGCTTCCGTTGTCGATCTACAAGGGTACGTAGATCACACTCTTCCCCTCTCGTTGCTATGCATCATCATGATCTTGCATGTGCGTAGGAATTTTTTTGAAATTACTACGTTCCCCAACACCCCCACCTCGAGTTCCAACACCCAAGGCTCGCGTCAGGCACTTCGGACCTTCAACCATGTCCGGATCCAACCTTCAAGGTCGGTGGATGCCTTCCTCCGTCACAGAGGAAGACATCAAGAAGCTACGAGAGGCCAGGTATTTGACCCTCGAAATCTCGCACAGGCTGCCTGCTCGAGGGCAGGTCATCCCCACTCCCAAACCCGGCGAGAGCGTTGTATTCATCTCTCACTTCCTCCGAGGGCTAGGCCTCGCTCTGGATCCCTTTGTTAGGGGGCTCATGTTCTATTATGGGCTGGATTTCTATGACCTGGCCCCGGATTCCATCCTTCACATCTTGTCGTTCATTGTTGTGTGTGAGGCCTTCCTCCGCATTACCCCACACTTCGGCCTATGGCTCAAAAGTTTCAATGTGAAGCCGAAGGTGGTTGGGGGGCGACACGCAGAGTGCGGAGGTGCCGTAATAAGCAAAGGCGCTGATGTTCCATGGCCAAAAGGTTCCTTCCCGTAGGTGTCCAATTTATGGCAACGGGAGTGGTTTTATATCATAGCTCCCCGGAGTACCAAGTGGGTGGCCGCCCCTGCCTTTCGCTCGGACCCCCCACCACAACTGACGTCATGGATCAACAAGGGGCTGGACTGGGGGCCAGTAAATGATGTGCCGATATTGCAGAGTCGCATCTGAGATCTCCTTGAGAGAGATGTCAGCCTGGTCACGGTAATGCAAGTCATGCTAGTTCGTCGAGTCCCGCCTTGCAAACGTCGACCCCTCTGTATGTGGGAGTTCAACCCGGAAGGACCGCGAACTATTCAACACTTCCTCGGAATGACGCTCGAAGAGATGTACAAATTGTTCTTTGGACCACAAGTAAAGTGTCCGGACACCACCGAGGATGCGGGTCTGAGCTGTAATCGCCCAGATACCCAAGTAAGTAATCCCGTGGCTGAACACACTATCTTTTTATTTATCATTCTAAAAAGTCGCTCTTTGACCAGGACTGGGTAACAAAGGCGAAGATGATCAGGTGTTCGGCCCCCCTTCCTGAAGGCTTAGCAAATCCAGTACTAGCCAGAATGCTCGAGTCGGCGCCTTATCAGGCGCCCTCAGGGGAAGATAAAGGGGGGAATAAAGAGGGTGAAAGCAAGCCTCGCTCGTTATTCATCCAAACCAGGGGAATTAGCGCCTCCGCGAAGGAGGATAACTAGGAAGAAGAATCTGAAATTCCCTCTCCCCAAGGAAGGAAGAGGACCACCTCTGAAGACCCGGAAACAAAGGTTTCCAAACGGGGGAAGAAATCTTCGCCAGAGGGTCCTGCCTCGGAGGGTACTCTTGCCACACAATGCCCGCAAGGGGATCAGCCCTCTACCGAGCTGTAAGTAAACAAAAAGTACTTAATAGTAAAAATATCCTACATTACTTCTAAAGACAGTAACCGAAGCATATATCTTTGTAGTTCGGATCGTAGCCCTTCTCGACAGAGTTCGTCTTTGGGGGATCTTCTTCCGGAGATGATGGAGAGCGAAACACCTCCCCATGCCACCCCGCCTCATGAGGCGGGCGACCCTGAAGTGTCGTCGCGGAGGGTTTCTGCTGATCCGCCCAGGCCAGAGGGTAATCCTTCGGCCACCCGAAGTCCTCAGTATTCGGCTCCTAAAGAGAGCAACAGAAAGAGTCCGGAACCGTCCCGTGTGTGATCGAACGAACTGAAGGATCTTCTGGAGCAAGCGGCCATCTCAGAAGCGCATCGTACGCTAATGGGTACGGTGATTGAGAGGATTTTATCCGCCGAATGCGGGTTGCACGAAGCTTTTATGAGTCTACTGAAAGGCTTTGAGGTACGTGAAATAGTGTATGTTTTTGATAGTACCGCACACGTTAGGTGTGCCCTGTGCAGATAGTAGCCCCTAAGACTCTGGTTGCCGTCGAGAACGGAGGCAAACAGAGGATCATAGTCCCAGGTAATAATCAGGCCGCCGTCATGTGCAGGTGGCTGAAGGTCTGGTGGCTAGCCGGACTGATGAGCTTGCCGAGCTGAAGCGGCAATTTGATGCGGCAGATGCCGACATCGTGCTTGTCAACAAGCGGCTCGACGAGGCCCAGGGTATGTGATTTCTCTAGTGATCAACACAAGTAAGAGGAGCATGATGCCAGTATCTTTAATATGTTGTGACTGCAGATGGGGCTGCCGTCGTGGAGACCCTTCGGGCGGAACTTGCCCGAGCCAATGAACAAGCCAGGGATAGTGATGCGGCCGCTCTAAAGGCGGTCAAAGAGCTGAGGGCCGAACGGGTTGCGCATTGCCAAAGCAAGGAAAAAATAGCCAAGATGGCCGTTGAGTTGAAAGATGCCGCCGACCATTACCAGCTTCTTGAAAAAGAAAGCCAAGCGAAGGCGGCGGACCTGGATAAGGCCATGGTAGCAGCCAAGGAAGCCCGCTTCAAAATCAGAGCGGTGAAGGAGGAGCTGCGTCAAGCTGGAGATATCGCTGCTGGGAAGCCCTTTTTGTTGCGGACGAAGTTCGGAGATCCGAAGTATGCCCCTCTTGATCAACTATGGAGTTCTGCAGACGCATACGTGGATTTGGCAGCAAGTGCTGCTAACGCGGCCGAGTACTTCAAGGATCAAAAAGATCATGAAGTGGAAAAGCTGTTCTGGTCACAGTTCAATGTTCCAGTGCGTCCGCTGCTGTTGAATGAGCGAATGTCCGAGTGGGCCAAGCTCCATAGGTTGTCCGGACTTGCCATGAGGTCTGTTGTGGATCATCTGTGGCCGGAAGGGCCAAGGCCGAATAGTTATTTTAGTTTAGTGCAACAATTCCTTGGTGCTGTGTCGCACATCGACGCTATGAAGAGGTCGGCATGCATAGAGGGTGCGCGGATGGCACTTGCCCGTGTCAAGACATACTAGGCAGAGATGGAGGCCACCACTATTGCAACCCAGAGTTCGGCCATGGGCCGAGTATCTGCGGAGCACTACTTTGAAGAAGTCCTTGAAGGCGCTCGTTCAATAGAGGCTCAGTGCTCGAAGAATATTATGTTCTAGTGAGATGTATTCCCATTGTAAAAAACAATGTTCTATTGAATTGTAAAGGTTGTGTTTATACTTTTGCCTGAAAGTATTATGATGCCTCCTAAGCGGCCGTTTATGTATATATGTATATAACCTGAAAGTTTGCAGTCGTCGGCTTCAGCCCCCACGCATGTAATGTGGGGGTGTTCGCAAAAAACGCGTATTCACACTAGATCCAACGTCTTGGTCCATTAAGGAGGTGGTAGCGCAGCGAACGAGGCAATCGGACTATATTGCTTTAACACTTTCACTTAGCCATAGGAGTTTGACGGTGGGACTACTATATAGCCACTGGTACTTCCGCGCTTGTCCGAATACGGTGCGCGTATGTACATGACCGGGAAACGGCCCTTCGTTAATGCAGAGGAATCCTGAAGATTCCGCTAATTCATCGAGTGGTTGACCAGTCTCGCGCTTTATCATGACAGTCAGTTTTTGGCTTTCTCTACTGAGGTGCTCATCGGGATGAACCAGGGCACAATCGCAGTAGTTCTCCCGGTGCCGCCTTAGCCGATAGAGCGGAACGTAAGGTAGCAAAACATGGGAGCCGGGCAAACCCAACATTTGACCAAAGACATGATTCGGAGCTGATGCATATAAGGCCAAACTCGCGACGCCGAACACTCCCTAAGGTATTCGGTCTTTTTAACATATATGTCGGGCTGAACAATGCCCTTAATAATAAACCCCGAGTGTCCAGGTACGTGCAATATTCTGACGTGGCGAAATGCCAATAATGCCAGCATCCTTCTCGGTTGTACTGAGTATCCGAGGGATGTGAACAACAAGAGACAGTAAAAAAGGTTTACACAGGGTCTTAATCTAAAAAGAAACCTTTGAGCGGGTCCCTGCTGCACTTCTGCGCCTGTGTCTCCGTTGTGCCGTGTCCTGGACGGGTGTAGCATGATTGTCATCTGTAAAGAGAAGAACTTAGGTGAAAGTTGTCATGCCAAAAATTGGTTATTCTCGATAAACCATTAAAATTCAAGATAAGTCAAGTTGAGCCGAACTAGCCCTGATTACACGCGGGAAGCCCCTGGTACCGTCTATGAGGGTTTAACCATCAAACCAATCTCAGGTATATCTAGTGATGCGCCGGACTCGTCTAACCGTGTCCGCGGTCTTGACGACCTGTCATTTATTCTGGTTGGTGAGGCCGTCTAGTGCTCGGCTGTTAAAGCCGCTGCACGTTCTTCCGTGCATAGAGAACGCTCAATATTTCCACCAACTGTGATGGTGCCACGTGGACCAGGCATCTTAAGCTTAAGAGAAGCGTAATGTGGTACCGGATTAAAACGAGCAAAAGCTGTTCTTCCGAGTAGTGCTTGATAGCCGCTTCGGAATGGAGCAATGTCGAAGTCTAACTTCTCACTTCGGTAGTTGTCGGGTGAACCAAATACAACCTCTAGTATTAGAGAGCCCGTGGAGCGGGCCTTTGGGCCTGGTATTACTCCCTTGAAGGTAGTATTACCGTGGCTGATTTTTGTCGGGTCTATCCCCATTTTGCGGACTGTGTCCGGATATATCAGATTTAGACCACTACCGCCGTCCATAAGGACTCGTGTGAGATGGTATCCGTTTATTATTGGGTCTAACACCAAGGTAGCTAATCCTTCATGCCAGATGCTTGTCGGGTGACCCCTGCGATCAAAAGTGATCGGGCAGGCCAACCAGGGGTTGAACTTAGGGGTGATGGGCTCTACGGCGCGTATGTTTCGGAGTGCGTGTTTGCTTCTCCTCTTCGTCATGTGGATCATGTTTACTGTTTTAACCTCTACTGGGAATTTTTTCTGTCCTCCAGTGCTTTGCTGGCGAGGTTCGTCCTTGTCTTCGCTTGGTGTCTCCCTCCCCTTGTGTTCGACATTTAGCTTACCGGCCTGCTTGAAGACCCAGCATTCTCTGTGGGTGTGATTTGCAGGTTTATCGGGGGTGCCATGAATCTGACATAGTTTGTCTAGAATCTTGTTTAGGCTAGACGGTCCATCTCTGCTGCCTTTGAAAGGCTTTTTCCGCTGACCTGGTCGAGAGCCCCTGAATCCGGTGTTTACCGCCGTATTATCTAGGCTGTCTTCTTTATTTTGACGCTTGCTTTTACTGCATCATGGTTTTCCATTGCCATCCCTGACTTCGGATGTGCTTGGGTCGCTGGTGCTACTGCAGGCTAACCAGCTATCTACGCCCGCACAAAAGCAGGTCATGAGGCTTGTCAAGGCTGCCATTGTTCTCGGTTTTTCTTGGCCGAGGTGTCTGGCGAGCCATTCGTCTCGGATGCTGTGCTTGAAAGCTGCTAAGGCTTCGGCGTCCGGGCAGTCGATGATTTGGTTCTTCTTAGTGAGAAACCTGTTCCAAAGCTTTCGGGCTGACTCTCCGGGCTGTTGAATTATATGACTTAAATCGTCTGCATCCGGAGGTCGGACATAGGTCCCTTGAAAAATAGCCCGAAAAGCATCCTCGAGCTCCTCCCAACTTCCAATTGAGTTTTTGGGGAGGCTTTTCAACCAGTGCCGAGCTGGTCCTTTAATCTTGAGGGGAAAGTACTTGATGGCGTGGAGATCGTCTCCGCGAGCCATATGGATATGGAGGATAAAGTCCTCAATCCAGACCCCAGGATCTGTGATCCCATCGTACGCCTCTATGTTCACTGGTTTGAATCCTTCTGGAAATTCGTGGTCTAGCACCTCATCGGTGAAACATAGGGGGTGTGCGGCACCCCTGTATTTGGATGTATCATGGCGTTCAGATGGTTGTAGTATTCGGTTTTGGTTTTGTGTTGGAGCGTGCTTCCTAGATCCATAGATGGATCTGGTCATACTGGATTTTTGGCACAAGTCCTCACGTAGATCGTGTGTTGACTTATGTGCGGCCTTGTTAGCCGCTCTATCGCGGTCACAAGGTGGTTGGTCCAGCCGGTTGGCCGTTTTATTTTTCGGTTGTGTGGGCTCTAAGGCCTCATCGTCGAATTCAAGTAATAGCTTGCGCTTTGGACAGCTCTTTGTGTGGTAACTTCCACCATACTTTTCTTCATTGTCGAGCACTTTGTTCCACCTGCTGTTGAGCGTATTTTGTGTGGCCTTAAGCCTTTGCTTCTGCTTCTTCAGACTCCTCGATGTGGCAATAAGCCTTCTGCGGAGGTTCTCTTGCTCCAAGTGCGTTTCCGGGATGATGTGTGCATCTTCATCCGGACTGTTTTCCTCCCCAGAGGGGGTTTGATGAGGTTTATCCTCGGCGTCGCCGTGTTCGGACATCGGATCCGTACTATGTTCGCTGTTTGCAGTTTCATCGTGCTCTGCCGCTGGGTCAATGTAGTCGTCGTTTCCTCTAGAGTCGACTGGAGTGTTATTTTCTCTTGCGCTGTTATCGCTATTTTTGCCGAGGCGGGATTTTCAGCGGCGCCTACGCCAACGCTTTGATTGCTTCTCGGGGGAGCTATTCTTCGCTGCATCCTGCCGTTCTTCGTCATTGTTTTCTTTGGGTGTATCCACCATGTATATGTCATGTGGTGAAGTGGTTGTCCAGCGCCCTGTGGGCACTAGTTCTTGTTCCTCTCCTGCATCATCATCCATGCCGTCGATGTCTTCGGAGTTGAAATCGAGCATGTCGGTTAAATCGTCAATAGAGGCTACTAAGTGGGTGGTGGGTGGGCAGCGAATTTCTTCGCTGTCCGCATCCCATTCTAGCCGGGCATAGTTCGGCCAAGGATCTCCTGACAAGGAGAGAGACCTTAATGAATTTAGCACGTCGCCGAAAGGTGAGTGCTAAAAGATATCCGCGGAGGTGAACTCCATGATCGGCGCCCAATCGGATTTGATAGGCACGGACGCAGGCGGCTCGGAGTCCGTGGCCGGAGACGAATCCAGTGGTTCGGCAACACGGCTCTCTCAAGGGGTGAACTCAGTATCCGGCTCCATTGCCACTGAGAATACAGCCTCCATGGTGGGGTCTATCCCTCCATCCTCGGATGGCGCAATTTGCTCCGGATTGAGGGCCAGAGTAGTTGCAGGTGTGATCTCCCGAACACTATCCAATGGCAGAGTTACGTCATGCTTGTCGTGATTGTGCAGCGCACCTGACATAGGCTCGAATCCGTCGAAGATCAAGTCTCCGCGGATGTCGGCAGTGTAGTTTAAGTTTCTGAACCTGACCTGATGGCCATGGGCGTAGCTCTTGATCTGCTCCAGATGGCCAAGCGAGCTGGCCCACAGGGCGAAGCCGCCGAATACGAAGATCTGTCTGGGGAGGAAAACCTCACCCTGGACCGCATCGTTACCGATGATCGAAGGAGCCATCAATCCTTACGGTGACGACATAGTGGAACTCTCAATGAAAGCACCAATGTCGGTGTCAAAACCGGCGGATCTCGGGTAGGGGGTCCCGAACTGTGCGTCTAAGGCGGATGGTAACAGGAGGCGGGGGACACGATGTTTACCCAGGTTCGGGCCCTCTTGATGGAGGTAATACCCTACGTCCTGCTTGATTGATCTTGATGATATGAGTATTACAAGAGTTGATCTACCACGAGATCGTAGAGGCTAAACCCTAAAAGCTAGCCTATGGTATGATTGTTGTTGTCCTACGGACTAAACCCTCCGGTTTATATAAACACCGGAGGGGGCTAGGGTTACACAGAGTCGGTTACAAGGGAGGAGATCTACATATCCGTATTGCCAAGCTTGCCTTCCACGCCAAGGAAAGTCCCATCCGGACACGGGACGAAGTCTTGAATCTTGTATCTTCATAGTTCAACAGTCTGGCCAAAGGATATAGTCCGACTGTCCGGAGACCCCCCAATCCAGGACTCCCTCACCTCGCATTACATTATTTGCCATTCGCCTCTCGTTTTCCTCTCCCCCACTTCTAAAACGGTTTTCGAAAAGATTCGCCTTTTTCTTCGCCCCTCTTCCGTTCGTCTTCTTCGTTTGCTCGTTTACCGCCACCATGTCCAAAACTAGGGATGCTATCGCTGAAAAATCTTGAGGAGAATCTTGAAACTTGCTCTTTGGATCCCGGAGCTGAAAAGCCTCCTAATTACAAAACTAAAATCTTTCATATAGGAGACGGTAATATTACAAGAATTCTTTGACTGTACGGGATCCTTGCCTATTAATAAAAGAACTATTCTTCTTGAGACAAATTGTTATGCTGATGCTATTGTGATGCTTGTTGAAAAATTAGAAAGAAAATTTGTGCATCTTCATCCTGCTTTACAAATGGTGTTTTATGAACTTCCTAAAATCAATCGTCCTACAGCTAAAAAGATTGCCACTATTATTGTTATGCGTGAATTTGATTTTATTATCCAAGAAGCTAGGGATATTTTTGCTTTATATAAAAAGGATGTTGAACACCCTCCAATTATAGATATCCTGCATGATAAAGAAACTATGCGTAGTTTGAAATCTAGGGATTATCAATCTTATAGTGAAAATCTTAGGAAAAGAGTTCCCCATTATGAGATCTCTCAATCTTTGTATCTTGAAACCTTTGAAGAGTTTGATTGGATAACTAGGAGAATTTATGTAGGGTTTAATAGAGATTGGTTGAATAAAATGATGAAGGAACCCATTAAAAACGAGCTACGTATTTTGTATGACGACATATACGGTGATGATCCTGATTATGGGTTTATGAATGTTAAGATCACCAACCAAACCCTTCCATGATTTAAGTTCATCTACTAAAAGGGAAATAAAATGGAATTGCTTAGACGAGTTTTGGAAGACTTGATGAGAAATGAATTGAATACCGAAGATGAGAATACTTAGATATATTCGTGTTTTTATGCCTAGCTAGGGGCGTTAAACAATAGCGCTTGTTGGGAGGCAACCCAACCTTATTTTTCTTCTTGCTTTTAGGTCCTGTTTTGCAATAAATATTTTATCTAGCCTCTAGTTAGATGTGGTTTTGTGTTTTAATTAGTGTTTGTGCCAAGTAAGACCTTTGGGATAGCTTACGGTGATAGTTGATTTGATCCTACTGAAAAACAAAAACTTTTGCGCCCAGGAGATTAGTTTTAATTTTTAACAGAAGCACAATAAAATTCTGATTCTTTTTGCAGAGGATTAATAAACAAATTGTCTAGGACTTCATAATTTCTCAAGATTTCTAGAGTTACAGAAGTATTCAAAATATCCAGATTTCTACATACTGTTCTGTTTTTGACAGATTCTACTTTTCGCGTGTTGTTTGCTTATTTTGATGCATCTATGGCTAGTATCGGGGGGTATGAACCATGGAAAAGTTGGAATGCAGTAGATATTACACCAATATAAATAAAGAATGAGTTCACAGCAGTACCAAAAGTGGTTATTTATTTTCTTATACTAACAGAGCTTACGAGATTTTCTGTTGGACTTTTGTGTTGTGAAGTTTTCAAGTTTTGGGAAAGGATTTGATGGACCATGGAATAAGGAGTGGCAAGAGCCTAAGCTTGGGGATGCCCAAGGCACCCCAAGGTAATATTCAAGTATGTCAAAAAGCCTAAACTTGGGGATGCCCCGGGAAGGCTTCCCCTCTTTCGTCTTCGTCTATCGGTAACTTTACTTGATGCTATATTTTTATTCACCACATGATATGTGTTTTGCTTGGAGCGTCTTGTATGATTTGAGTTTTTGCTTTTTAGTTTGCCACAATCATCCTTTTTGTACACACCTTTTGGGAGAGACACGCATGAATCGTGATTTATTAGAATGCTCCATGTACTTCACTTATATCTTTTGAGCTAGGCAAATTTGCTCTAGTGCTTCACTTATATCTTTTTAGAGCACAGCGGTGGTTTTATTTATAGAAATTGATGAACTCTCGTACTTCACTTATATTATTTTGAGAGTCTTTAGAACTGCATGGTAATTTGCTTTGGTTATAAAATTAGTCCTAATATGATAGGCATCCAAGAGGGATATAATAAAAACTTTTATATAAAGTGCATTGAATACTATGAGAAGCTTGATTCCTTATGATTGTTTTGAGATATGAAGATGGTGATATTAGAGTCATGCTAGTAAGTAGTTGTGAATTTGATAAATACTTGTGTTAAGGTTTGTGAGTCCCGTAGCATGCACGTATGGTGAACTGTTACATGATGAAGTCGGAGCATGATTTATTTATTGATTGTCTTCCTTATGAGTGGCGGTCGGGGACGAGCGATGGTCTTTTCCTACCAATCTATCCCCCTAGAGCATGCGTGTAGTACTTTGTTTCGATGACTAATAGATTTTTGCAATAAGTATGTGAGTTCTTTATGACTAATGTTGAGTCCATGGATTATACGCACTCTCACCTTTCCGCCATTGCTAGCCTCTCTAATACCGCGCAACTTTCGCCGGTACCATAAACCCACCATATACCTTCCTCAAAATAGCCACCATATGTACTATTATGGCATTTCCATATCCATTCCGAGATATATTGCCATGCAACTTTACACCGTTCCGTTTATTATGACACGCTCCATCATTGTCATATTGCTTTGCATGATCATGTAGTTGACATCGTATTTGTGGCAAAGCTACCGTTCATCATTTTTTATACATGTCGCTCTTGATTCATTGCACATCCCGGTACACCGTCAGAGGCATTCACATAGAGTCATATTTTGTTCTAAGTATCGAGTTGTAATCTTTGAGTTGTAAGTAAATAAAAGTGTGATGACCTTCATTATTAGAGCATTGTCCCATGTGAGGAAAGGATGATGGAGACTATGAAGTCGGGATGAGACTCCAGATGAAAAAAAGAGGCCAAACAAATGAGAGAAGGTCCAAATAAAAAATGAGAGAAAAGAGAGAAGGGGCAATGTTACTCTCCTTTTACCACACTTGTGCTTCAAAGTAACACCATGATCTTCATGATAGAGAGTCTCCTATGATATCACTTTCATATACTAGTGGGAATTTTCATTATAGAACTTGGCTTGTATATTCCAGTGATGGGCTTCCTCAAATTTCCCTAGGTCTTCGTGAGCAAGCGAGTTAGATGCACACCCACTTAGTTTTTTAGCTTTCATAAACTTATAGCTCTAGTGCATCCGTTGCATGGCAATCCCTACTCACTCACATTGATATCTATTGATGGGCATCTCCATAGCCCATTGATACGCCTAGTTGATGTGAGACTATCTCCTTCTTTTTGTCTTCTCCACAACCACCATCTATTCCACCTATAGTGCTATATCCATGGCTCACGCTCATGTATTGCGTGAAAGTTGGAAAAGTTTGAGAACGTCAAAAGTATGAAACAATTGCTTGGCTTGTCATCGGGGTTGTGCATGATTTAAAAATTTTGTGCGATGAAGATGGAGCATAGCCAGACTATATGATTTTGTAGGGATAAGCTTTCTTTGGCCATGTTATTTCGAGAAGACATAATTATTTGTTAGTATGCTTGAAGTTTTATTGTTTTTATGTCAATATTAAACTTTTGTTTTGAATCTTACGGATCTGAACATTCATGCCACAATAAATAGAATTACATGGATAAATATGTTAGGTAGCATTCCACATAAAAAATTCGGTTTTTATCATTTACCTACTTGAGGACGAGCAGGAATTAAGCTTGGGGATGCTTGATACGTCTCCAACGTATCTATAATTTTTTATTGTTCCATGCTATTATATTATCTATTTTGGATGCTTTATATGCATTAATATGCTATTATATATGATTTTTGGGACTAACCTATTAACCTAGAGCCTAGTGCCAGTTTCTTTTTTTCCTTGTTTTAGAGTTTCGCAGAAAAGGAATACCAAACGGAGTCCAAACAGAATAAAACTTTCGTGATGATCTTTATTGGACCAGAAGACACCCTGGAGACTTGGAGTGCAAGTCGGAAGAGCCACAAGGTGGCCACAAGGGTGGAGGGCGCCCCCCAACCTTGTGGGCCCCTCGATGGCCTCCTGACCTAGATCTTCCTCCTATATATACTCTTATACCCTGAAAACTTCCAGGGGAGGCACGAAACCACTTTTCCACTACCACAACCTTCTGTACCCGTGAGATCCCATCTTGGGGCCTTTTCTAGCATCCTGCCGGAGGGGGATTCAATCACGGAGGGCTTCTATATCAACACTATTGCCTCACTGATGAAGCGTGAGTAGTTTACCACAGACCTACGGGTCCATAACTAGTAGCTAGATGGCTTTCTCTCTCTCTCTCTGATTCTCAATACCATGTTCTCCTCGATGTTCTTGGAGATCTATTCGATGTAATACTCTTTTGCGGTGTGTTTGCCGAGATCCTATGAATTGTGGATTTATGATTATATTATCTATGCATATCATTTGAATGTCCTATGAATTCTTATATGCATGATTTGTTATCTTTGCAAGTCTCTTCGAACTATCGATTTGGTTTGGCCAATTAGATTGGTTTTTCTTGCAATGGGAGAAGTGCTTAGCTTTGGGTTCAATCTTGCGGTGCTCGATCCTAGTGACAGAAGGGGAACCAACACGTATTTTATTGTTGCCATCGAGGATAACAAGATGAGGTTGTCATCATATTGCTTGAGTTAATCCCGCTACATCATGTCATCTTACTTAATGCGTTACTCTGTTCTTATGAACTTAATACTCTAGATGTAGGCAGGAGTTGGTCGATGTGTGGAGTAATAGTAGTAGATCCAGAATCATTTCGGTCTACTTGACACTGATGTGATACCTAGATTCATGATCATTGCCTTAGATATCGTCATAACTTTGTGCTTCTCTATCAATTGATCGGCATTAATTTGTTCATCCACCGTAATAATTCCGTTCTTGAGAGAAGCCTCTAGTGAAACCTGTGGCCTCCGGGTCTATTTTTCATCATATAAGTTTCTGATCTACAATTCTAGTTTCCTATTTACTTTATTTTGCAATTTTTTGATGGGGAACGCAGTAATTTCAAAAAAAATCCTATGCACACGCAAGATCCATCTAGGTGATGCATAGCAACGAGAGGGGAGAGTGTTGTCCACGTACCCTCGTAGACCATAAGAGGAAGCATTATGACAACGCGGTTGATGTAGTTGTACGTCTTCATGATCCGACCGATCCTAGCACCGAAGGTACGACACCTCCGCGATCTGCACACATTCAGCTCGGTGACGTCCCACGAACTCTAGATCTGGCTGAGGTTGAGGGAGAGTTCCGTCAGCACGACAGCGTGATGACAGTGATGATGAAGTTACCGACGCAGGGCTTGGCCTAAGCTCTACATCGATATGACCGAGGTGAAAATCTGTGGAG
Organism: Triticum urartu; assembly: GCF_003073215.2. Taxonomy (NCBI): domain Eukaryota; kingdom Viridiplantae; phylum Streptophyta; class Magnoliopsida; order Poales; family Poaceae; genus Triticum; species Triticum urartu. The sequence continues at coordinate 645,164,998 of NC_053028.1, read as the reverse complement.
GGGGCACCGCACACGGTAAACAATCAACTTGTGTGTCTATGGGGTGCCCCCTCCCCCGTATATAAAGGAGTGGAGGAGAGGGAGGGCCGACCTGATACGTCCATTTTGCTTCATGCTTTTATATCGATATTTATTGCATTATGGGCTGTTATTACACAATATGTCGCAATACTTATGCCTATTCTCTCTTATTTTACAAGGTTTACATGAAGAGGGAGAATGCCGGCAGCTGGAATTCTGGGCTGGAAGAGGAGCAAATATTAGAGACCTATTCTGCACAACTCCAAAAGTCCTGAAACTTCACGGGAGCACGTTTCAGAATATATAAAAAATATTGGGCGAAGGAAGTACCAGAGGGGGCCCACCCACCATCCACGAGGTGGGGGGCGCGCCCCCTGCCTCGTGGGCACCCTGGCAGCCCTCTGATGCCCATCTTCTGCTATATGAGGTCTTTCGTCCAGAAAAAAATCATAAGCAAGCTTACGGGATGAAACTCCGCTGCCACGAGGCGGAATCTTGGTGGAACCAATCTAGGGCTCCGGTGGAGCTGTTCTGCTGGGGAAACTTCCCTCCGGGAGGGGGAAATCATCACCATCGTCATCACCATCGATCCTCTCATTGGGAGGGGGTCAATCTCCATCAACATCTTCACCAGCACCATCTCATCCCAAACCCTAGTTCATCTCTTGTATCCAATCTTTGTCCTAAAACCTCAGATTGGTACCTGTGGGTTGCTAGTAGTGTTGATTACTCCTTGTAGTTGATGCTAGTTGGTTTATTCGGTGGAAGATCATATCTTCAGATCCTTTATGCATATTAATACCCCTCTGATTATGAACATGAATATGATTTGTGAGTAGTTACGTTTCTTCCTGAGGACATGGGAGAAGTCTTGCTATAAGTAGTCATGTGAATTTGGTATTCGTTCGATATTCTGAGATGTATGTTGTCTTTCCTCTAGTGGTGTCATGTGAACATCGACTACATGACACTTCACCATTGTTTGGGCCTAGAGAAAGGCATTGGGAAGTAATAAGTAGATGATGGGTCGCTAGAGTGACAGAAGGTTAAACCCTAGTTTATGAGTTGCTTTGTAAGGGGCTGATTTGGATCCATATGTTTCATGCTATGGTTAGGTTTACCTTAATACTTCTTTTGTATTTGCGGATGCTTGCAATAGGGGTTAATCATAAGTGGGATGCTTGTCCAAGGAAGGGCATTACCCAAGCACCGGTCCACCCACATATCAAATTATCAAAGTACCGAACGCGAATCATATGAGCGTGATGAAAACTAGCTTGACGATAATTCCCATGTGTCCTCGGGAGTGTTTTCCTTTATAAAAGAGTTTGTCCAGGCTTGTCCTTTGCTGCAAAAAGGATTGGGCCATCTTGCTGCACCTTATTTACTTTTATTACTTGTTACCCGTTACAAATTACCTTATCACAAGACTATCTGTTACCGATAATTTCAGTGCTTGCAGAGAATACCTTGTTGAAAACTGCTTATCATTTCCTTCTGCTCCTCGTTGGGTTTGAAGGAAATATGCCCTAGAGGCAATAATAAAGTTATTATTTATTTCCTTATTTCATGATAAATGTTTATTATTCATGCTAGAATTGTATTAACCGGAAACATAATACATGTGTGAATACATAGACAAATAGAGTGTCACTAGTATGCCTCTACTTGACTAGCTCGTTAATCGAAGATGGTTGAGTTTCCTAGACATGTACATGAGTTGTCATTTGATTAACAGGATCACATCATTAGGAGAATGATGTGATTGACTTGACCCATTCCGTTAGCTTAGCACTTGATCGTTTAGTATGTTGCTATTGCTTTCTTCATGACTTATACATGTTCCTATGAGTATGAGATTATGCAACTCCTGTTTACCGAAGGAACACTTTGTGTGCTACCAAACATCACAACATAACTGGGTGATTATAAAGGTGCTCTACAGGTGTCTCCGAAGGTACTTGTTGGGTTGGCGTATTTCGATATTAGGATTTGTCACTCCGATTGTCGGAGAGGTATCTCTGGGCCCACTCGGTAATGCACATCACTATAAGCCTTGCAAGCATTGTAACTAATGAGTTAGTTACAGGATGATGCGTTACAGAACGAGTAAAGAGACTTGCCAGTAACGAGATTAAACTAGGTATTGAGATACCGACGATCGTATCTTTTGCAAGTAACATACCGATGACAAAGGGAACAACATATGTTGTTATGCGGTTTGACCGATAAAGATCTTCATAGAATATGTGGGAGCCAATATGAGCATCCAGGTTCCGCTATTGGTTATTGGCCAGAGGCGTGTCTCGGTCATGTCTACATAGTTCTCGAACTTGTAGGGTACGCACGCTTAAAGTTTCGGTGACGATTGTATTATGAGTTTATGTGATTTGATGTACCGAAGGTAGTTCGGAGTCCCGGATGAGATCGGGGACATGACGAGGAGTCTCGAAATGGTCGAGACGCAAATATCGATATATTGGACGACTATATTCGGACATCGGAAAGGTTCCGAGTGATTGGGGTAATTTCGGAGTACCGGGTAGTTACGGGAATTCACCGGGAGAAGTATTGGGCCTTATTGGGCCATACGGGAATAGAGGAGAGAGGCCAAAAGGAAGGAGGCCCCCCCCCCTATGGTCCGAATTGGACAAGCAGTGCTGCCCCTTTTTTCCTTCTCCCTCTCCCCATGTTTCCTTCTCTCCTACTCTGGAAAGGAAAGGGGAATCCTACTAGGACTTGGGAGTCCTAGTAGGACTCCCCACACTTGGCACACCCCCTCTAGGGCCGGCCTCTCCCTCCCTCCTTTATATACGGGGGCAAGGGGGCACCTCTAGACACAACAATTGATCTCTTGATCTCTTAGCCGTGTGCGGTGCTCCCTCCACCATATTCCACCTCGATCATATCGTAGCGGTGCTTAGGCGAAGCCCTGCGTCGGTAGCATCATCATCACCGTCACCACGCCGTCGTGCTGACGAAACTCTCCCGTGAAGCTCTGCTGGATCGGAGTTCGCGGGACGTCATCGAGCTGAACGTGTGCTAAACTCAGAGGTGCTGTACGTTCGGTACTTGGATCGGTCGGATCATGAAGACGTATGACTACATCAACCGCGTTATCATAACGCTTCCGCTTTTGATCTACGAAGGTACGTGGACACACTCTCCCCTCACGTTGCTATGCATCACCATGATCCTTGTGTGCGTAGGAAAATTTTGAAATTACTTCATTCCCCAACAGTGGTATCAGAGCCAGGTTTTATGCGTAGATGTTATATGCACGAGTAGAACACAAATGAGTTGTGGGCGATACAAGTCATACTGCTTACCAGCATGTAATACTTTGGTTCGGCGTTATTGTTGGACGAAGCGGCACGGACCGACATTACGCGTACGCTGATGCGAGACTGGTTCTACCGACGTGCTTTGCACACAGGTGGCTGGCGGGTGTCAGTTTCTCCAACTTTAGTTGAACCGAGTGTGGCTACACCCGGTCCTTGAGAAGGTTAAAACAACACTAACTTGATGAACTATCGTTGTGGTTTTGATGCATAGGTAAGAACGGTTCTTGCTCAGCCCATAGCAGCCACATAAAACTTGCAACAACAAAGTAGAGGACGTCTAACTTGTTTTTGCAGGGCATGTTGTGATGTGATATGGTCAAGACATGATGCTATATTTTATTGTATGAGATGATCATGTTTTGTAACCGAGTTATCGGCAACTGGCTGGAGCCATATGGTTGTCACTTTATTGTATCCAATGCAATCGCCCTGTAATGCTTTACTTTATCACTAAGTGGTAGCGATAGTCATGGAAGCAATAGTTGGCGAGACGACAACGATGCTACGATGGAGATCAAGGTGTCGCGCCGGTGACGATGGTGATCATGATGATGCTTTGGAGATGGAGATCACAAGCACAAGATGATGGCCATATCATATCACTTATATTGATTGCATGTGATGTTTATCCTTTATGCATCTTATTCTGCTTTGATTGACGGTGGCATTATAATATGATCTCTCACTAAATTTCAAGATAAAAGTGTTCTCCCTGAGTATGCACCGTTGCCAAAGTTCATCGTGCCGAGACACCACGTGATGATCGGGTGTGATAAGCTCTACGTTCATCTACAACGGGTGCAAGCCAGTTTTGCACATGCAGAATACTCGGGTTAAACTTGACGAGCCTAGCATATGCAGATATGGCCTCGGAACACTGAGACTGAAAGGTCGAGCATGAATCATATAGTAGATATGATCAACATAGTGATGTTCACCATTGAAAACTATTCCATATCACGTGATGATCAGACATGGTTTAGTTGATTTGGATCACGTGATCACTTAGCTGATCAGAGGGATGTCTATCTAAGTGGGAGTTCTTAAGTAATATGGTTAATTGAACTTTAATTTATCATGAACTTAGTCCTGATAGTGTTGGGGAACGAAGCAGAAATTCAAAATTTTCCTACGTATCACCAAGATCTATCTATGGAGAAACCAGCAACGAGGGGAAGGAGAGTGCATCTACATACCCTTGTAGATCGCTAAGCGGAAGCGTTCAAGAGAACGGGGTTGAAGGAGTCGTACTCGTCGTGATCCAAATCACCGGAGATCCTAGTGCCGAACGGACGGCACCTCCGCGTTCAACACACGTACAGCCCGACGATGTCTCCCATGCCTTGATCCAGCAAGGAGAGAGGGAGAGGTTGAGCCAGACTCCATCCAGCAGCAGCACAACGGCGTGGTGGTGGTGGTGGAGGAGCGTGGCAATCCTGCAGGGCTTCGCCAAGCACCACGGGAGAGGAGAAGGACTTGGGAGAGGGGGAGGGCTGCGCCAGAACATTGGTATGGCTGCCATCCCACCCCCCACATATATATAGGGGCAAGGGAGAGGGGGGGGGGCGCAGCCTTGGCCCTTCCTCCAAGGAAGGGTGCGGCTAGGGAGGAGTCCATCCTCCCCAAGGCACCTAGGAGGTGCCTTCCCCCTTTAGGACTCTTCCTTTCCTTATCTCTTGGCGCATGGGCCTCTTGGGGCTGGTGCCCTTGGCCCATATAGGCCAAGTGCACACCCCTACAGCCCATGTGGCCCCCCGGGGCAGGTGGACCCCCTTGGTGGACCCCCGGAACCCCTTCGGTGGTCCCGGTACAATACCGATAAAACCCGAAACTTTTCTGGTGACCAAAACAGGACTTCCCATATATAAATCTTTACCTCCGGACCATTCCGGAACTCCTCGTGACGTCCGGGATCTCATTCGGGACTCCGAACAACATTCGGTTACCACATACAAACTTCCTTTATAACCCTAGTGTCATCGAACCTTAAGTGTGTAGACCCTACGGGTTCGGGAGACATGCAGACATGACCGAGATGACTCTCCGGTCAATAACCAACAGCGGGATCTGGATACCCATGTTGGCTCCCACATGTTCCACGATGATCTCATCGGATGAACCACGATGTCAAGGACTTAATCAATCCCGTATACAATTCCCTTTGTCTAGCGGTATTGTACTTGCCCGAGATTCGATCGTCGGTATCCCGATACCTTGTTCAATCTCGTTACCGGCAAGTCTCTTTACTCGTTCCGTAACACATCATCCCGTGATCAACTCCTTGATCACATTGTGCACATTATGATGATGTCCTACCGAGTGGGCCCAGAGATACCTCTCCGTCACACGGAGTGACAAATCCTAGTCTCGATTCGTGCCAACCCAACAGACACTTTCGGAGATACCCGTAGTGCACCTTTATAACCACCCAGTTACGCTGTGACGTTTGGCACACCCAAAGCACTCCTACGGTATCCGGGAGTTGCACAATCTCATGGTCTAAGGAAATGATACTTGACATTAGAAAAGCTTTAGCATACGAACTACATGATCTTGTGCTAGGCTTAGGATTGGGTCTTGTCCATCACATCATTCTCCTAATGATGTGATCCCGTTATCAACGACATCCAATGTCCATGGTCAGGAAACCGTAACCATCTATTGATCAACGAGCTAGTCAACTAGAGGCTTACTAGGGACATGGTGTTGTCTATGTATCCACACATGTATCTGAGTTTCCTATCAATACAATTCTAGCATGGATAATAAACGATTATCATGAACAGGGAAATAATAATAACCAATTTATTATTGCCTCTAGGGCATATTTCCAACAGTCTCCCACTTGCACTAGAGTCAATAATCCAGTTCACATCGATATGTGATTAACACTCAAGGTCACATCCCCATGTGACTAACACCCAAAGTGTTCTGGGTTTGATCATGTTATGCTTGTGAGAGAGGTTATAGTCAACGTGTCTGAACCTTTCAGATCCGTGTGTGCTTTAAAAATCTCTATGTCATCTCCTAGATGCAGCTACCACGTTCTATTTGGAGCTATTCCAAATAACTGTTCTACTTGGAGCTATTCCAAATTGTTGCTCCATTATACGTATCCGGTATCTCTACTCATAGCTATCCGGATAGGTGTTAAGCTTGCATCGACGTAACCCTTTACGACGAACTCTTTTACCACCTCCATAATCGAGAAAATTCCTTAGTCCACTAGTTACTAAGGATAACTTTGACCGCTGTCCTGTGATCCATTCTTGGATCACTCTTGTACCCCTTGACTGACTCATGGCAAGGCACACTTCAGGTGCGGTACACAGCATAGCATACTGTAGAGCCTATGTCTTAAGCATAGGGGACGACCTTCGTCCTTTCTCTCTATTCTGCCGCGGTCAGGTTTCGAGTCTTACTCAATGTTCACACCTTATAACACAGCCAAGAACTCCTTCTTTGCCGATCCATTTTGAACTCCTTCAAAATCTTGTCAAGGTATGTGCTCATTTGAAAGTACTATTAAGCGTTTTGATCTATCCTTATAGATCTTGATGCTCAATGTTCAAGTAGCTTAATCCAGGCTTTCCATTGAAAAACACTTTCCAAATAATCCTATATGCTTTCCATAAATTCTACATCATTTCTGATCAACAATATGTCAACAACATATACTCATCAGAAATTCTATAGTGCTCCCACTCACTTCTTTGGAAATACAAGTTTCTCATAAACTTTGTATAAACCCAAAATCCTTGATCATCTCATCAAAGCATACATTCCAACTCCGAGATGCTTAGTCCAGTCCTTAGAAGGATTGCTGGAGCTTTGCATACTTGTTAGCATCTTTCAGGATTGACAAAACCTTTCGGTTGTATCACATACAACCTTTCCTCAAGAAAATCGTCGAGGAAACAATGTTTTTGACATCCTATCTGCAAGATTTCATAAATAATGCAGTAATCGCTAACATAATTCCAACAGACTCTTAGCATCGCTACGAGTGAGAAAGTCTCATCGTAGTCAACTCCTTGAACTTGTCGGAAAACATCTTAACGACAAGTCGAGCTTTCTTAATGGTGATACTTACCATCATTGTCCGTCTTCCTTTTAAAATCCATCTATACCTAACAGCCTTATGACCATCAAGTAGTTCTTCCAAAGTCTACACTTTGTTTTCATACATGGATCCTCTCTCGGATTTCATGGCCTCGAGCCATTTATCGGAATCCAGGCCCACCATCGCTTCTCCATAGCTCGTAGGTTCATTGTTGTCTAGCAACATGACTTCCAAGACAGGACTACGTACTACTCTGAAGTAGTACGCATCCTTGTCATCCTACGAGGTTTGGTAGTGACTTGATCTGAAGTTTCATGATCACTATCATAAGCTTCCACTTCAATTGGTGTAGGTGCCACAGGAACAACTTCCTGTGCCCTGCCACACACTAGTTGAAGAGACGGTTCAATAACCTCATCAAGTCTCCACCATCCTCCCACTCAATTCTTTCGAGAGAAATTTTTCTCGAGGAAGGACCCGATTCTAAAAACAATCCCTTATTGCTTTCAGATCTGAGACAGGAGGTATACCCAACTGTTTTGGGTGTCCTATGAAGATGCATTTATCCGCTTTGGGTTCGAGCTTATCAGCCTGAAACTTTTTCACATAAGCGTCGTAGCCCCAAACTTTTAAGAAATGACAGCTTAGGTTTCTCTAAACCATAGTTCATACGGTGTCATCTCATCGGAATTACGTGGTGCCCTATTTAAAGTGAATGTGGTTGTCTCTAATGCCTAACCCATAAACTATTGTGGTAATTCGATAAGAGACATCATGGTATGCATCATATCCAATAGGGTGCAGTTATGATATTCGGACACACCATCACACTATGGTGTTCCAGGCTGTATCAGTTGTGAAACAATTTCCACAATGTCTTAATTCTGTGCCAAACTCGTAATTCGGATATTCATCTCTATGATCATATCATAGATATTTTTATCCTCTTGTCACGACGATCTTTCAACTTCACCCTGAAATTACTTGAACCTTTCAATAATTCAGACTCGTGATTCATCAAGTAAATATACTCAACATCTACTCAAATCATCTGTGAAGTAAGAACATAACAATATCCACTACATGCCTCAGCACTCATTGGAATGCACACATTAAAATGTATTACTTCCAACAAGTTGCTTTCTAGTTCCATTTTACTGAAAACGAGGCTTCCAGTCATCTTGCCCATGTGGTATGATTTGCATGTCTCAAGTGATTCAAAATCAAGTGAGTTCAAATGGTCCATTTGCATGGAGTTTCTTCACGCATATACACCAATAGACATGGTTCGCATGTCTCAAACCTTTCAAAAACGAGTGAGCCCAAAGATCCATCAACATGGAGCTTCTTCATGCGTTTTATACCGATATGACTTACATGGCTGTGCCACAAGTAGGTGGTACTATCATTACTATCTTATATCTTTTGGCACGAACATGTGTATCACTACGATCGAGATTCAATAAACCATTTATTTTAGGTGCCAGACCATTGAAGGTATTATTCAAATAAACAGAGCAACCATTATTCTCCTTAAATGAATAACCGTATTGCGATAGACGTAATCCAATCATGTCTATGCTCAAACGCAAACACCAAATAACAATTATTCAGGTTTAACACCAATCTCGATGGTAGAGGGAGCGTGCGATGCTTGATCATATCAACATTGGAAACACTTCCAACACATATCATCAGCTCACCTTTAGCTAGTCTCTGTTTATTCCGTAGCTTTTATTTCGAGTTACTAACACTTAGCAACCGCACCGGTATCTAATACCCTGGTGCTACTAGGAGTACTAGTAAAGTACACATTAACATAATGTATATCCAATATACTTCTATCGACCTTGCCAGCCTTCTTATCTACCAAGTATTAGGGTAATTCTGCTCCAATGGCTGTTCCCTTTATTACAGAAGCACTTAGTCTCGGGTTTGGGTTCAACCTTGGGTTTCTTCACTAGAGCAGCAGCTAAATTGCCGTTTCATGAAGTATCCCTTCTTGCCCTTGCCCTTTTTGAAACCAGTGGTTTCACCAACCATCAACAATTGATCCTCCTTCTTGATATCTACTTTCGCGGTGTCAAACATCGCGAATATTTCAAGGATCATCATATATGTCCCCGATACATTATAGTTCATCACGAAGCCCTAGCAGCTTGGTGGTAATGACTTCGGAGAAACATCATTATCTGATCTGGAAGATCAACTCCCACTCAATTCAAATGATTGTTGTACTCAGACAATCTGAGCACAAGCTCAACAATTGAGCTTTTCTCCTAAGTTTGCAGGCTAAGAAAATCGTCGGAGGTCTTATACCTCTTGACGTGGGCACGAGCCTGAAATCCTAATTTCAGCCCTCGAAACATCTCATATGTTTCGCGACGTTTCAAACGTCTTCGGTGCCTCAACTCTAAACCGTTTAACTGAACTATCACGTAGTTATCAAAATGTGTATGTCAGATGTTCGCAACATCCACAGACGACGTTCGAGGTTCAGCACACTGAGCGGTGCATTAAGGACATAAGCCTTCTAAGAAGCAATGAGGACAATCCTCAGTTTACGGACCTAGTCCGCATAATTGCTACTATCAACTTTCAACTAATTTTTCTCTAGGAACATATCTAAACAGTAGAACTAAAGCGCGAGCTACGACATAATTTGCAAAATCCTTTTTGACTATGTTCAGGATAAACAAGTTCATCTTATGAACTCCCACTCAGATAGACATCCCTCTAGTCATCTAAGTGATTACATGATCCGAGTCAACTAGGCCGTGTCCGATCATCACGTGAGACGGACTAGTCAACATCGGTGAACATCTTCATGCTGATCGTATCTACCATACGACTCATGCTCGACCTTTCGGTCTTCTGTGTTCCAAGGCCATGTCTGTACACATGCTAGGCTCGTCAAGTCAACCTAAGTGTTTTGCGTGTGTAAATCTATCTTACACCCGTTGTATGTGAACGTTAGAATCTATCACACCCGATCATCACGTGGTGCTTCGAAACAACGAACTGTCGCAACGGTGCACAGTTAGGGGGAACACTTTCTTGAAATTTTAATGAGGGATCATCTTATTTACTACCGTCGTTCTAAGCAAATAAGATGCAAAAACATGATAAACATCACATGCAATCAAATAATAGTGACATGATATGGCCAATATCATATAGCTCCTTTGATCTGCATCTTGGGGCTCCATGATTATCTTATCACCGGCATGACACCATGATCTCCATCATCATGATCTCCATCATCGTGTCTTCTTGAAGTTGTCTCGCCAACTATTACTTCTACTACTATGGCTACCGGTTAGCAATAAAGTAAAGTAATTACATGGCGTTGTTCAATGACACGCAGGTCATACAATTAATAAAGACAACTCCTATGGCTCTTGCCGGTTGTCATACTCATCGACATGCAAGTCGTGATTCCTATTACAAGAACATGATCATCTCATACATCACATATATTATTCATCACATCCTTTGGCCATATCACATCACATAGCATACCCTGCAAAAACAAGTTAGACGTCCTCTAATTGTTGTTTGCATGTTTACGTGGCTGCTATGGGTTTCTAGCAAGAACGTTTCTTACCTACGCAAAACCACAACGTGATATGCCAATTGCTATTTACCCTTCATAAGGACCCTTTTCATCGAATCCGTTCCGACTAAAGTGGGAGAGACAGACACCCGCCAGCCACCTTATGCAACTAGTGCATGTTAGTCGGTGGAACCGGTCTCACATAAGCGTACGTGTAAGGTTGGTCCGGGCCGCTTCATCCCACAATGCCGTCGAAACAAGATTGGACTAGTAACGGTAAGCATATTGAACAAGATCAACGCCCACAACTACTTTGTGTTCTACTCGTGCATAGAATCTACGCAATAGACCTAGCTCTGATACCATTGTTGGGGAACGTAGCAGAAATTCAAAATTTTCCTACGTATCACCAAGATCTATCTATGGAGAAACCAACAACGAGGGGAAGGAGAGTGCATCTACATACCCTTGTAGATCGCTAAGCGGAAGCGTTCAAGAGAACGGGGTTGAAGGAGTCGTACTCGTCGTGGATCCAAATCACCGGAGATCCTAGTGCCGAACGGACGGCACCTCCGCGTTCAACACACGTACAGCCCGACGATGTCTCCCATGCCTTGATCCAGCAAGGAGAGAGGGAGAGGTTGAGCCAGACTCCATCCAGCAGCAGCACAACGGCGTGGTGGTGGTGGTGGAGGAGCGTGGCAATCCTGCAGGGCTTCGCCAAGCACCACGGGAGAGGAGAAGGACTTGGGAGAGGGGGAGGGCTGCGCCAGATGGTATGGCTGCCATCCCACCCCCCACATATATATAGGGGCAAGGGGAGAGGGGGGGCGCAGCCTTGGCCCTTCCTCCAAGGAAGGGTGCGGCCAGGGAGGAATCCCTCCTCCCCAAGGCACCTAGGAGGTGCCTTCCCCCTTTAGGACTCTTCCTTCTTCTTATCTCTTGGCGCATGGGCCTCTTGGGGCTGGTGCCCTTGGCCCATATAGGCCAAGGCGCACACCCCTACAGCCCATGTGCCCCCGGGCAGGTGGACCCCTTGTGACCCCCGGAACCCCTTCCGTGGTCCCGTACAATACCGATAAAACCGAAACTTTTCTGGGATGACAACAGGACTTCCCAATATAAATCTTTACCTCCGACCATTCCGGAAACTCCTTCGTGACGTCCGGGGATCTCATCCGGGCTCCGAAACAACATTCGGTTTACCACATACAAACTTCTTTATAACCCTTAGGTCATCGACCTTAGTGTGTAGACCCTACGGTTCGGGAGACATGCAGACATGACGAGATGACTCTCGGTCAATAACCAACAGCGGGATCTGGATTACCCATGTTGGCTCCACATGTTCCACGATGATCTCATCGGATGAACCACGATGTCAAGGACTTAATCAATCCCGTATACAATTCCCTTTGTCTAGCGGTATGATACTTGCCCGAGATTCGATCGTCGGTATCCCGATACCTTGTTCAATCTCGTTACCGGCAAGTCTCTTTACTCGTTCCGTAACACATCATCCCGTGATCAACTCCTTGATCACATTGTGCACATTATGATGATGTCCTACCGAGTGGGCCCAGAGATACCTCTCCGTCACACGGAGTGACAAATCCCAGTCTCGATTCGTGCAACCCAACAGACACTTTGGAGATACCCGTAGTGTACCTTTATAGCCACCCAGTTACGTTGTGACGTTTGGCACACCCAAAGCACTCCTACGGTATCCGGGAGTTGCACAATCTCATGGTCTAAGGAAATGATACTTGACATTAGAAAAGCTTTAGCATACGAACTACATGATCTTGTGCTAGGCTTAGGATTGGGTCTTGTCCATCACATCATTCTCCTAATGATGTGATCCCATTATCAACGACATCCAATGTCCATGGTCAGGAAATTGTAACCATCTATTGATCAACGAGCTAGTCAACTAGAGGCTTACTAGGGACATGGTGTTGTCTATGTATCCACACATGTATCTGAGTTTCCTATCAATACAATTCTAGCATGGATAATAAACGATTATCATGAACAGGGAAATAATAATAACCAATTTATTATTGCCTCTAGGGCATATTTCCAACAGATAGTATTAGCATATCTATGTTGTAGATCAATAGCTCGTGTTTAGCTCCCCTATTTTTATTTTTGATATGTTCCTAGAGAAAAATAAGTTGAAAGATGTTAGTAGCAAAGATGCGAACTAGCTCCGTGATCTGAGGATTATCCTCATTGCTGCACAGAAGTATTATGTTCTTGATGCACTGCTAGGTGATAGAACTGTTACAGGAGAAGATGCAGACATTTTGAATGTTTTGACAAAAGCTCGGTATGATAACTACTTGATAGTTTAGTGCACCACGCTTTACGGCTTAGAACCAGGCCTTCAAAAATGTTTTGAACACCATGAAGCATATAAGATGTTCCAAGAGTTGAAATTGGTATTTCATATTCATGCCCGTGTCGAGAGGTATGAGACCTCTAACATTACTTTGCCTACAAGATGGAGGAGAATAGCTCAACCAGTAAGCATGTGCTCAGATTTCCTGAGTACTACAATCAGTTGAATCAAGTGGGAGTTAATCTTCCAGATAAGATAGTGATTGACAGAGTTCTCTAGTCACTATCACCAAGTTGCTAGAACTTCGTGATGAACTATAATATGCAAGGGATAACGGAAATGATTCCTAAGCTCTTTGTGATGCTGAAATCGACGAAGGTAGAAATCAAGAAAAGCATCAAGTGTTGATGGTTAACAAGACCACTAGTTTCAAGAAAAGGGCAAAGGGAAGAAGGGGAACTTCAAGAAGAACGGCAAGCAAGTTGCTGCTCAAGTGAGGAAGCCCAAGTCTGGACCTAAGCCTGAGACTAAGTGCTTCTACTGCAAAGGGACTAGTCACTGGAAGCGGAACTGCCCCAAGTATTTGGCGGATAAGAAGGATGGAAAAGTGAACAAAGGTATATTTGATATACATGTTATTGATGAGTACTTTACTAGTGTTTATAGTAACCCCACGGTATTTGATACTAGTTCAGTTGCTAAGAGTAGTAACTCGAAACGGGAGTTGCGGAATGAACAAAAACTAGTTAAGGGTGAAGTGACGATGTGTGTTGGAAGCAGTTCCAAGATTGATATGATCATCATTGCACACTCCCTATACTTTTGGGATTAGTGTTGAACCTAAATAAATGTTATTTGGTGTTTGTGTTGAGCATGAATATGATTTGATCATGTTTATTGCAATACGGTTATTCATTTAAGTTAGAGAACAATTGTTGTTCTGCTTACATAAATAAAACCTTCTATGGTCATACACACCAACAAAAATGGTTTGTTGGATCTTGATCGTAGTAATACACATATTCATAATATTGAAGCCAAAAGATGCAAAGTTAATAATGATAGTGCAACTTATTTGTGCCACTGCCGTTTAGGTCATATTGGTGTAAAGTGCATGAAGAAACTCCATGCTGATGGGATTTTGGAATCACTTGATTATGAATCACTTGATGCTTGCGAACCATGCCTTATGGGCAAGATGACTAAAACTCCATTCTCCGAAACAATGGAGCAAGCAACTGAATTTTTGGAAATAATACATACCGATGTATGCAATCCGATGAGTGTTGAGGCTCGCGGCGAGCATCATTATTTTTGACCTTCACAGATGATTTGAGCAGATATGGGTATATCTACTTGATGAAACATAAGTCTGAAACATTTGAAAAGTTCATATAATTTCAGAGTGAAGTGGAAAATCATCGTAACAAGAAAATAAAGTTTCTACGATCTGATCATGGAGGAGAATATTTGAGTTACGAGTTTGGTCTTCAATTGAAACAATGCGGAATAGTTTTGCAACTCACGCCACCTGGAACACCACAGCATAATGGTGTGTCCAAACATCGTATCCGTACTTTATTAGATACGGTGCAATCTATGATGTCTCTTACCGATTTACCACTATCGTTTTGGGGTTATGCATTAGAGACAGCTGCATTCACATTAAATAGGGCATCATCTAAATCCGTTGAGACAACACTATATGAACTATGGTTTGGCAAGAAACCAAAGTTGTCGTTTCTTAAAGTTTGGAGTTGCAATGCTTATGTGAAAAGGTTTCAACCTGATAAGCTCGAACCCAAATCGGAGAAATGCGTCTTCATAGGACACCCAAAGGAGACTGTTGGGTACGCCTTCTAATCACAGACCCAAAGGCAAAATATTCGTTGCTAAGAATGGATTCTTTCTAGAGAAGGAGTTTCTCTAGAAAGAAGTGAGTGGGAGGAAAGTAGAACTTGATGAGGTAACTGTACCTGCTCCCTTATTGGAAAGTAGTTCATCACAGAAATCTGTTCCTGTGACTACTACACCGATTAGTGAGGAAGCTAATGATGATGATCATGTAACTTCAGATCAAGTTACTACCGAACCTCGTAGGTAAACCAGAGTGAGATCCACACCATAGTGGTATGGTAATCCTGTTCTGTAGGTCATGTTACTTGACCATGACGAACCTACGAACTATGAGGAAGCGATGATGAGCCCAGATTCTGCGAAATGGCTTGAGGCCATGAAATCTGAGATGAGATCCATGTATGAGAACAAAGTGTGGACTTTGGTTGACTTGCCTGATGATCGGCAAGCCATAGAAAATAAATGGATCTTCAAGAGGAAGACAAGCGCTGATAGTAGTGTTACTATCTACAAAGCTAGACTTGTCGAAAAAGGTTTTTTGACAAAGTTCAAGGTGTTGATTACAATGAGATTTTTCTCAGTCGTAGCGATGCTTAAGTCTGTCTGAATCATGTTAGCAAATTGCCATATTTTATGAAATCTGGCAAATGGATGTCAAAACTACATTCCTTAATGGATTTCTTAAAGAAGAGTTGTATATGATGCAACCAGAAGGTTTTGTCAGTCCTAAAGGTGCTAACAAAATGTGCAAGCTCCAGCGATCCATCTATGGACTGGTGCAAGCATCTCGGAGTTGGAATATACGCTTTGATAAGTTGATCAAAGCATATATAGTTTTATACAGACTTGCGGTGAAGCCTGTATTTACAAGAAAGTGAGTGGGAGCACTACAACATTTCTGATAAATATATGTGAATGACATATTGTTGATCTGAAATAATGTAGAATTATTCTGCAAAGCATAAAGGAGTGTTTGAAAGGAGTTTTTCAAAGAAAGACCTCGGTGAAGCTGCTTACATATTGAGCATCAAGATCTATAGAGATAGATCAAGACGCTTGATAAGTTTTTTCAATGAATACATACCTTGACAAGATTTTGAAGTAGTTCAAAATGGAACAGGCAAAGAAAAAGTTCTTGCCTGTGTTACAAGGTGTGAAATTGAGTAAGACTCAAAGGCCGACCATAGCAGAAGATAGAAAGAGAATGAAAGTCATTCCCTATGCCTCAGCCATAGGTTCTATAAAGTATGCCATGATGTGTACCAGATCTATTGTATACCCTACACTGATTTTGACAAGGGAGTACAATAGTGGGAGTAGATCACTGAACATCGGTCAAAATTATCCTTAGTGGAATAAGAATATGTTTCTCGATTATGGAGGTGACAAAAGGTTCGTCGTAAAGAGTTACGTCGACGCAAGCTTTGACACCGATCTGGATGACTCTAAGTATCGATCTAGATACATATTGAAAGTGGGAGCAATTAGCTAGAGTAGCTCCATGAAGATCATTGTTGACATAGAAATTTGCAAAATACATATGGATCTGAATATGGCAGACCCGCTGACTAAACTTCTCTCGCAAGCAAAACATGATCACACCTTAGTACTCTTTGGGTGTTAATCACATAGCGATGTGAACTAGATTATTGACTCTAAGAAACCCTTCGGGTGTTAGTCACATGACGATGTGAACCATGGGTGTTAATCACATGGTGACGTGAACTATTGATGTTAAATCGCATGGTGATGTGATCTAGATTATTGACTCTAGTGCAAGTGGGAGACTAAAGGAAATATGCCCTACAGGCAATAATAAAGTTATTATTTATTTCCTTGTTTCATGATAAATGTTTATTATTCATGCTAGAATTGTATTAACCGGAAACATAAAACATGTGTGAATACATAGACAAACAGAGTGTCACTAGTATGCCTCTACTTGACTAGCTCGTTAATCGAAGATGGTTGAGTTTCCTAGCCATGGACATGAGTTGTCATTTGATTAATAGGATCACATCATTAGGAGAATTATGTGATTGACTTGTCCCATTCCGGTAGCTTAGCACTTGATCGTTTAGTATGTTGCTATTGCTTTCTTCATGACTTATACATGTTCCTATGACTATGAGATTATGCAACTCCCGTTTACGGAGGAACACTTTGTGTGCTACCAAACATCACAACGTAACTGGGTGATTATAAAGGTGCTCTACAGGTGTCTCCGAAGGTACTTGTTGGGTTGGCGTATTTCAAGATTAGGATTTGTCACTCCAATTGTCGGAGAGGTATCTCTAGGCCCACTCGATAATGCATATCACTATAAGCCTTGCAAGCATTGTAACTAATGAGTTAGTTACATGATGATGTGTTACGGAACGAGTAAAGAGACTTGCCAGTAACGAGATTAAACTAGGTATTGAGATACCGATGATCGAATCTCAGGCAAGTACCATACCGATGACAAAGGGAACAACATATGTTGTTATGCGGTTTGACCGATAAAGATCTTCGTAGAATATGTGGGAGCCAATATGAGCATCCAGGTTCCACTGTTGGTTATTGGCCGGAGACGTGTCTCGGTCATGTCTACATAGTTCTCGAACCCGTAGGGTCCGCACGCTTAAAGTTTCGGTGATGATTGTATTATGAGTTTATGTGATTTGATGTACCGAAGGTAGTTCGGAGTCCCGGATGAGATCGGGGACATGACGAGGAGTCTCAAAATGGTTGAGACATAAAGATCGATATATTGGACGACTATATTCGGACATCGGAAAGGTTCCGAGTGATTCGGGTATTTTTGGAGTACCGGGGAGTTATGGGAATTCACCGGGAGAAGTATTGGGCCTTATTGGGCCGTACGGGAATAGAGGAGAGAGGCCAAAAGGAAGGAGGCGCGCGCCCCCCTCTGGTCCGAATTGGACAAAGGGTGCAGCCCCTTTGGTGCCCCCTCCACCATATTCCACCTCGATCATATCATAGCGGTGCTTACGCGATGCCCTACGTCGGTAGCATCATCATCACCGTCACCACGCCATCATGGTGACGAAACTCTCCCGTGAAGCTCTGCTGGATCGGAGTTCATGAGACGTCATCGGTCTGAACGTGTGCTGAACGCGGAGGTGCCATACGTTCTGTACTTGGATCGGTCGGATCATGAAGACGTACGACTACATCAACCGCGTTTTCATAACGCTTCCGCTTTTGGTCTATGAGGGTACGTGGACACACTCTCCCCTCTCGTTGCTATGCATCACCATGATCCAGTGTGTGCGTAGGAAATTTTTGAAATTACTTTGTTCCCCAACAGGGTTCGACACTCTTACTTATAGAAAGGACTAGGATAGATCCCCTATACTTGTGGGTCATCACGACCCTCTATGGCGCGCCCAAAGGGAGGAGTCCTACTCCCGGTGGGAGTAGGATTCCCCCTTTCCCTTATTGGAGTAGGAGAGAAGGAACGGGGAGAGAGGGAGAAGGAAAGGGGGGCCGCCACCACCCCAATTCGGTTTGGGCTTGGGCGAGGGGGGGGGGGCACCTAGTCCGCCTCATCCTCTCTCCCACTAAGGCTCATTAAGGCCCATACACTCCCCGGGGGGTTCCGGTAACCCCCCGGTACTCCGGTAAATGCCTGAACTCACCCAGAACCATTCCGATGTCCAAACATAGCCTTCCAATATATCGATATTTATGTCTTGACCATTTCGAGACTCCTCGTCATGTCCGTGATCATATCCGGGACTCCGAACTACCTTTAGTACATCAAAACACATAAACTCATAATATCGATCGTCAATGAACGTTAAGCGAGCGGACCCTACGGGTTCGAGAACTATGTAGACATGACCGAGACTCATCTGAGGTCAATAACCAATAGCAGAACCTGGATGCTCATATTGGTTCCTACATATTCTATGAAGATCTTTATCGGTCAAACCGCATAACAACATACGTTGTTTCCTTTGTCATCGGTATGTTACTTGCCCGAGATTCGATCATCGGTATCTCAATACCTAGTTCAACCTCGTTACCGGCAAGTCTCTTTACTCGTTCCATAATCCAACATCCCGCAACTAACTCATTAGTCACATTGCTTCAAGGCTTATAGTGATGTGCATTACCGAGAGGGCCTAGAGATACCTCTCTGATACACAGAGTGACAAATCCTAATCTCGATCTATGCCAACTCAACAAACACCATTGGAGACACCTGTAGAGCATCTTTATAGTCACCCAGTTACGTTGTGACATTTGATAGCACACTAAGTGTTCCTCCGGTATTCGGGAGTTGCATAATCTCATAGTTATAGGAACATGTATAAGTTATGGAGAAAGCAATAGCAGTAAACTAAACGATCAAAGTGCTTAGCTAACGGATGGGTCAAGTCAATCACATCATTCTCTAATGATGTGATCCCGTTTATCAAATGAAAACTCTTTGTCCATGGCTAGGAAACTTAACCATCTTTGATTAACGAGCTAGTCAAGTAGAGGCATACTAGTGACACTCAGTTTGTCAATGTATTCACACATGTACTGAGTTTCCGGTTAATACAATTCTAGCATGAATAATAAACATTTATCATGATATAAGGAAATATAAATAACAACTTTATTATTGCCTCTAGGGCATATTTCCTTCAGTCTCCCACTTGCACTAGAGTCAATAATCTAGATTACATTGTAATGATTCTAACATCCATGGAGTCTTGGTGCTGATCATGTTTTGCTCGTGAGAGATGCTTAGTCAACGGGTCTCTAACATTCAGATCCGTATGTATCTTGCAAATATCTATGTCTCCCTCCATGACTTGATCGCGGATGGGATTGAAGCGTCTCTTGATGTGCTTGGTTCTCTTGTGAAATCTGGATTCCTTTGCCAAGGCAATTGCACCAGTATTGTCACAAAAGATTTTCATTGGACCCGATGCACTAGGTATGGCACCTAGATCAGATATGAACTCTTTCATCCAGACTGCTTCATTTGCTGCTTCCGAAGCAGCTATGTACTCCGCTTGACGCGTAGATCCCGCCATGACGCTCTACTTGGGACTACACCAACTGACAGTTCCGCTATTTAATAAAAATACGTATCCAGTTTTGTCACTTAGAGTCATCCGGATCAGTGTCAAAGCTTGCATCGATGTAACCGTTTACGACGAGCTCTTTGTCACCTCCATAAACGAGAAACATATCCTCAGTCCTTTTCAGGTATTTCAGGATGTTCTTGACCGCTGTCCAGTGATCCACTCCTAGATTACTTTGGTACCTCCCTGCTAAACTAATAGCAAGGCACACATCAGGTCTGGTACACAACATTGCATACATGATAGAACCTATGGTTGAAGCATAGGGAATGACTTTCATTTTCTCTCTATCTTTTGCAGTGGTCGGGCATTAAGTCTGACTCAACTTCACACCTTGTAACATAGGCAAGAGCCCTTTCTTTGCTTGATCCATTTTGAACTTCTTCAAAACTTTATCATGGTATGTGCTTTGTGAAAGTCCAGTTAAGGCCAACTCCACCGCGCGACCCTATCCTGTCCGGCGCCGTCCATTTGGGGTAAAAGGGACAAAAGAGGCGACCCAGCGCGTGGGAGCAAACGTACTTTTGTCCGTTTTGTGTCCGCTTTCGACCCATCCGCGGCCCAAGTTTGCGCTGCTTTTGGGGTGAAATGGACACCACGCGGACGCGCGGGTCGTCTGCACGTGTCCTCCCCTGGCCCGCCCGTCGGTGGCACAAGGCGGGCCTTTTTCTATCTGCCCCCTCCCTCCCTCCCGGCCGCACCCTGTAGCGACCCGACCCGAATGGATCAAGTCTCTGTGCTTAAGTGTGATCCCTGGATCGGTTTGCTGACACACACAGTACTCGAGGATTTATAACAAAGGTAAATCACACGTATAAGTAACGTAAAATACTATTACCTCAATCCAAAATAGCGGAAGTAACAAGGTTGGGGATTCCCATCAACACCAACGGCGAAGTTGAGTGTAGAAATCGTAACCCTAACGTATCACTTACTCGTCGTAAGATATCCTGCAACATGAGACGTTGCAGCCACAAAGGGTCAATACATTGAATGTACTGGCAAATTCACACCATAGAGAATGATGAACAATGGCTATCACTACATGCATATTTGGCTGGTGGAAAAGCTCTATGGTTATAGTTTTGCGTAAAGCCAATTTTTCCCTACTGCAAAGGAATGAATTTATTTAACTATCATGGTGGTTGTTAATCATTGAGAATGGTTGACAGCATTCTCAATCCCAATTAAGTAACATCATTAAAACCCAACAAAATTATTTAAAGTCACATGATGAGATTCACATGATAATCCAAGTACTAGATACTCAAGATGTCCATAACCGGGGACACGGCTAACCATGATTAGTTTGTTACACTCTGCAGAGGTTTGCGCACTTTTCCCCACAAGACTCGATCGCCTCCGTTTGGTTTCTCGCAGTACATGGTGTTTGAGAAGACGGATGACCGAGACATAGTCTTTTAGAAGCGCTAGCACCTTACGATCGGGTAGACCGTACCACCTACATCCCCTACATCTGCTAGTCTACCACTGTAAGAGTTCGCACAACTTAGTCAACTATGCTAGAGCCCATAATATCTTGTGGCTGCACACGGAAGTTTCTAGTATGAATAGTCTCATGATCCCTTTGAGCCTGGGTGGCGGTCCAAAAGAAAACAGGCAAGTCCTGGAATACCCAGGTGCCTCAATCCACCCAGATGTGTGTTTAAGTTGCCACCTTAGATAAACCATTAATTAACAATCTCACATCTGTCATGGATTTCACTCACCCAATCCACGTCTACTAGCATAGCATGACATAATAAGCAAACGTAGAAGTAACTCCCAAAGGTTTGATAATAAACAGGTAATAGGTACTACCTCATCTACTTCCCATCCCACAATTTAATTAGATCCTAATCATGCAATGTGTGAGGATTGATCTAATGCAATAAAACTGGGTAGTAGAAAAGGTATGATCAAAGTGTTACTTGCCTGCAATGTTGATGAAGATGATTCGCACTCAAAACTCTTGATAGTTCTACTCGTCACACTCCGGTCAATCTATCGTAAGTAAGCAGTAGTAACCACACATAAGCAATCACTCAAAAGATCGGGAAGAACGAAGAAAACAATTCGGAAAACATCGAAACCAAGCAAATAACTCTTGCAACATAAAACAATTTCTAATTGTACCAAAATTATGTGAATTTGGCCTTATTAGAATGTTTAGGTCAAGAGCTTCGATTTGCAAAAAGAATCAACTCAAACGGAGCTACGAAACTCAAGTTATGATCAAACGAAGTTTGAATTCAGATCTGATCTAATTGAAATTTTAAACTTTTCAAAAACATGTTTGAGTTAGATTACTGGATAGAGGAGATCATAACGAAGACGTGGGCGTTGGTTTCGTTGGATTTGGATAAACGAGCAAAGAGTTGTGGTCGTTTGAAAACTAGGGGCCAATCTGTAAATAATTATATTCACGGATAGGTCCTTGACGTAAAATAAGCAGAAAAAGAAAAAAAAAACCTATTGAGCGAACGCTCACTTTCTAACTCTAACCAGTGAACGTTCTCTAAAAAAACGAAACAAAAAAACAGAAAGATCTGGATCGTTGGATCCAGATCCAACGGACGGGAGGCGGCGGTTACCGCGGCGATCACCGGAGTCGGGGAGGACGACGGCGGCGGCTTTGGTCTCGGCCGGAGCGGCGGCTCCGGGCGTCGCGGGAGGCAGCGAAGAGCACGGGGAGGGGCGGCGTGGAGCGGCGGTTGCAGTGGTAGCGTCGGCGGCGGTTGACGGCGATGAGGGCAGCGGCTACGGCTTCCGGCAGCGGCGACACGGCTTCTGGCGGCTCGGGCTCCGAGGGAAACGGGACCGGGCGTGCCCTTTAAGAGGGGGCGCGAGGCGATTCCTTGCGCGAGGGGCCGGGGCGGAGCTGCGGACTCCCGCCCGGTCACGGCGGCGCCGGCAAGGCGTGCGGGCGGCGGACTCCCGCACAGGAGGGAGATGGGAGCGGTCGGGCGAGCTGGGCTCGGCCTCGGCTGGGAGCTGGGCCGACCCAGTTACGGCGGGAAGAATTTTTTTTTAAAAAAACATTTCCAGAATAAAAATAATAAAACTGGAGCTTATGTGAATTTGGCCTTATTAGAATGTTTAGGTCAAGAGCTTTGATTTGCAAAAAGAATCAACTCAAACGGAGCTACGAAACTCAAGTTATGATCAAATGAAGTTTGAATTCAGATCTGATCTAATTCAAATTTTAAACTTTTCAAAAACATGTTTGAGTTGGATTACTGGATAGAGGAGATCATAACGAAGACATGGGTGTTGGTTTCGTTGGATTTGGATAAACGAGCAAAGAGTTGTGGTCGTTTGAAAACTAGGGGCCAATCTGTAAATAATTATATTGACGGATAGGTCCCTGACGTAAAATAAGCAGAAAAAGAAAAAAACCTACTGAGCGAATGCTCACTTTCAAACTCTAACCAGCGAACGTTCTCTAAAAAAATAAAAAAAACAAAACGAAACAAAAAAACAGAAAGATCTGGATCGTTGGATCCAGATCCAACGGACGGGAGGCGGCGGTTACCGCGGCGATCACCGGAGTCGGGGAGGACGACGGCGGCGGCTTCAGTCTCGGCCGGAGCGGCGGCTCCAGGCGTCGCGTGAGGCAGCGAAGAGCACGAGGAGGGGCGGCGTGGAGCGTTGGTTGCAGTGGTGGCGTCGGCGGCGGTCGACGGCGACGAGGGCGGCGGCTACGGCTTCCGGCGGCGGTGAGATCTGGCGGCGGCGGCGCGGCTTCTGGCGGCTCGGGCTACGAGGGAAACGGGACCGGGCGTGCCTTTTAAGAGGGGGCGCGAGGCGATTCCTTGCGCGAGGGGCCGGGGCGGAGCTGCGGACTCCCGCCCGGTCACGGCGGCGCCGGCGAGGCGTGCGGGCGGCGGACTCCTGCACGGGAGGGAGATGGGAGCGGTCGGGCGAGCTGGGCTGGGCCTCGGCTAGGAGCTGGGCCGGCCCAGTTACGGCGGGAAGATTTTTTTTTTAAAAACATTTCCAGACAAATAAAAATAATAAAATGAGATAACTAAAAATATTATATAGGCATATTATATATCAAGATTTTCAGAAAAAGATTTTCTACGACATGAACATTTTTATAACTTCAAATAAAATCCACACAAATTCAGATAAAACGAAGAGTGCTACTGGTCTATTAAAATCCAACTAAAATCATTTTGAAAATACTAAAATGATTTTAAATTAATTTTTCTCTAATTTTCTAATGTAGGGAATCATGTTACCCTATTTTCCATATATTTTATTTTTGGAGAAAAATAATTTGAATAAAACTCAAATAAATCCAAATTGAAAATTAATTCCAAAAGGACTTGAAATTGATCCTTCGAAACTCCCAACTCATATTTCATAATTTGAAGAAGTCATTTTATCTTCTCTCGTGAAAATCATTGAGTTGCATAAAGTTTCTGAATTGGAAAATATTTCCCAATGGAATTCAAATATTTTTCAAACACCCTTTTCATTTTGAATGGAAGAAGTCATGTCATCTTCTCTCTAGGGTTTTGTGTTGAAAAGAATTTGAATTCATGGAGATCAGAAAGAAAATATGAAAGTTTGGGAAAGTCCTTTTATTCCCTCTCATTTAACTTTCAAAACTTTCGAATTCACTCACTTTCAAACAATCAATCGAACAATCAATCAAATCTATCTATTTATTATAACATTCCAAAATTTAGAATTTTGGGATGTTACACACCCCCTCCACTCTTCCCCACTCTTCCCCTCGCTGCCGCCGCCACCGCTGCCATTACAGCTGTGCAGTTCGGACGCGAGCTCGCCCAACTCCTTCCCCTCGGCGCGGCTGAGCTACCCAACCACGACCACCTGGTTTGCGCACCCGCCAGCCAGTTTTGGGGCGGATCCGGTCGGCCTTGAGCTCGGCCGGCTGTGGGAGGCCGGACCGCGCCATGGACTGGCCGGGCACCTCGCTGGAAGGCCCTGGCAGGGCCGCAAGGCCACATGCAGGCAGTGGCTCCTCCTCTAGCCGCTCGGATCTGCATCGTCGGTGGTCGGCTGGCAGATACACGAATGGCGGTCGGCCGGGCTCGGTGCTTGCCCAAAAGCTCGCCGGCGCACCGTTGCCACTCATTAAGTGCGACCACTGCCCAAGGATGGTCGTGCGCCGCGTGTCTACAACGCCGGAACATCCCGAATGGGTGTTCATCAAGTGCTTAAA
Source organism: Triticum urartu (assembly GCF_003073215.2). Taxonomy (NCBI): domain Eukaryota; kingdom Viridiplantae; phylum Streptophyta; class Magnoliopsida; order Poales; family Poaceae; genus Triticum; species Triticum urartu. The sequence continues at coordinate 645,139,523 of NC_053028.1, read as the reverse complement.
CGATGGGGTATGCGCTTTTTTTAGCTTCGGGCTGTGCTCTAGATTTGACTAGTTGTGCTAACTTCAAATTTTGTTGTGTAGAATGGATGCAAGTTTTGGTATTGGGAAGAAGAGTACATCGATATATTGATAGAGCAAAATTTAGTACATGTTTGTGCACTTTTAGCTAGCATAGAGGCTGTAAATGAGACAAGTGCACTTGTTGCTAAATTAGAGGCTAGACACGAGACTAGGTGTGAGGAAGCAACATCTACATCTGGCTTGAAGAAGAAAGGAGGATGCCAGATCGAGCCTCCTCCATAGATCAACAATGAGTGCATTGAGAAGGCCCTAACCCAACTCAAGGGGGCAGTTATAGAAGTTGGCTATCTTCTAAAATGTATTCTTGTTGTTCTTATTTTCTTTGGCCTTGCTTTACTAGTCAAAATGTGATGATGTATTGTCATGTACCAAAAATGAATGATAAAAAAAAGTTAAGGACTTGCAAAGAAAAATATGCGGATAGGGTACGGCCAGGATGCGTCCGCGCGCTGGGCGCACGACCACCGCATCCCAGGACACGCCCGGACACGACCCCAAATCCCTACCCAAACGGACAGAATCCGGACAAAACAGACGTCCGTTTGGGGTCGCGCGGTGGAGTTGGCCTAAGTGTCTTGATCTATCTCTATAGATTTTGATGCCTAATATATAAGCAGCTTCAATGAGGTCTTTCATTGAAAAATTCTTATTCAAGTATCCTTTTATGCTATTAAGAAATTCAGTATCATTTCTGATCAACAATATGTCATCTACATATAATATCAGAAATGCTACAGAGCTCCCACTCACTTTCTTGTAAATACAGGCTTCTCCAAAAGTATGTATAAAACCATATGCTTTGATCACACTATCAAAGCGTATATTCCAACTCCGAGAGGCTTGCACCGGTCCATAAATGGATCGCTAGAGCTTGCACACTTTGTTAGCACCTTTTGGATCGACAAAACCTTTTGGTTGCATCATATACAACTCTTCTTTAAGATATCCATTAAGGAATGCAGTTTTGACATCCATTTGCCAAATTTCATAATCATAAAATGCGGCAATTGGTAACATTATTCGGACGGACTTAAGCATCGCTACAGGTGAGAAGGTCTCATCGTAGTCAACTCCTTGAACTTGTCGAAAACCTTTTGCAACAAGTTGAGCTTTGTAGATAGTAACATTACCGTCAGCGTCAGTCTTCTTCTTGAAGATCCATTTATTCTCTATGGCTTGCCGATCATCAGGCAAGTCAACCAAAGTCCACACTTTGTTCTCATACATGGATCCTATCTCAGATTTCATGGCCTCAAGCCATTTTGCGGAATCTGGGCTCATCATCGCTTCCTCATAGTTAGTAGGTTCGTCATGGTCAAGTAACATGACCTCTAGAACAAGATTACCATACAACTCTGGTGCGGATCTTACTCTAGTTGACCTATGAGGTTCAGTAGTAATTTGATCAGAAGTTTCATGATCATCATCATTAGCTTCCTCACTTACTGGTGCAGGAATCACTAGAACTGATTTCTGTGATGAACCACTTTCCAATAAGGGAGCAGGTACAGTTACCTCATCAGGTTCTACTTTCCTCCCACTCACTTCTTTCGAGAGAAACTCCTTCTCTAGAAAGGATCCAGTCTTAGCAACGAATATCTTGCCTTCGGATCTGTGATAGAAGGTGTACCCAGCAGTCTCCTTTGGGTATCCTATGAAGACACATTTCTCCGATTTGGGTTCGAGCTTATCAGGTTCAAGCTTTTTCACATAAGCATCGCAACCCCAAACTTTAAGAAACGACAACTTGGGTTTCTTGCCAGACCAGAGTTCATAAGGTGTTGTCTCAACGGATTTCGGTGGTGCCCTATTTAACGTGAATGCAGCCGTCTCTAAAGAATAACCTCAAAACGATAGCGGTAAATCAGTAAGAGACATCATAGGTCGCACCATATCTAATAAAGTGTGGTTATGACGTTCGGCCACACCATTACGATATGGTGTTCTAGGTGGCGTGAGTTGCGAAATTATTCCGCATTGTTTGAAATGAAGAACAAACTTATAACTCCAATATTCACCTCCACGATCAGATCGTAGAAACTTAATTTTCTTGTTACGATGATTATCCACTTCACTCTGAAATTCTTTGAACTTTTTAAATGTTTCAGACTTATGTTTCATCAAGTAGATATACCCATATCTGCTCAAATCAGCAATGAAGGTCAGAAAATAACAATACCCTCCACGAGCATCAACACTCATCGGACCGCATACATTAGTATGTATTATTTCCAATAAGCCTGTTGCTCGTTCCTTTGTTCCGGAGTTTCTTCATGCGATTTACACCAATATTACCTAAACGGTAGTGCCACAAATAAGTTGCACTATCATTATTAAACTTATATATTTTGGCTTCAACACTATGAATATGTGTACCACTACTATCGAGATTTAGTAAAAATAGACCACTCATCAAGGGTGCATGACCATAAAAGATATTACTCGTATAAATAGAAGAACCATTATTATCTGATTTAAATGAATAACCGTCTCGCATCAAACAAGATCCAAATATAATGTTCATGCTTAACGCTGGCGCCAAATAACAATTATTTAGGTCTAATACTAATCCCGATGGTAGATGTAGAGGTAGCGTGCTGACGGCGATCACATCGACTTTGGAACCATTTCCCACGCGCATCGTCACCTCGTCCTTAGCCAATCTTCGCTTAATCCATAGCCCCTATTTCGAGTTGCAAATATTAGCAACAGAATCAGTATCAAATACTCAGGCGCTACTGCGAGCATTAGTAAGGTATACATCAATAACATGTATATCAAATATACCTTTCACTCTGCCATCCTTCTTCTCCGCCAAATACTTGGGGCAGTTCCGCTTCCAATGACCGGTCCCTTTGTAGTAGAAGCACTCGGTCTCAGGCTTAGGTCCAGACTTGGGCTTCTTCACTTGAGCAGCAACTTGCTTGCCATTCTTCTTGAAGTTCCCCTTCTTCCCTTTACCCTTTTTCTTGAAACCGGTAGTCTTGTTGACCATCAACACTTGATGATCCTTCTTGATTTCTACCTCCGCGGCCTTTAGCATTGCAAAGAGCTCGGAATCGTCTTATCCATCCCTTGCATAATATAGTTCATCACGAAGCTCTTGTAGCTTGGTGGCAGTGATTGAAGAACTCTGTCAATGACATTATCATCAGGAAGATTAACTCCCAGCTGAGTCAAGTGGTTGTGGTACCCAGACATTCTGAGTATATGTTCACTGACAGAACTATTCTCCTCCATTTTGCAGCTATAGAACTTATTGGAGACTTCATATCTCTCAATCCGGGCATTTTCTTGAAATATTAACTTCAACTCCTGGAACATCTCATATGCTCCATGACGTTAACGTCGTTGAAGTCCCAGTTCTAAGCCGTAAAGCATGGCACACCGAACTATCGAGTAGTCATCAGCTTTGCTCTGCCAGACGTTCATAACATCTGGTGTTGCTCCTACAGCGGGTTTGTCACCTAGCGGTGTTTCCAGAACGTAATTCTTATGTGCAGCAATGAGGATAATTCTCAAGTTACGGACCCAGTCCGTGTAGTTGCTATCATCATCTTTTAACTTAGCTTTCTCTAGGAACGCATTAAAATTCAACGGAACAACAATACGGGCCATCTATCTACAACAACATAGACATGCAAAATACTATCAGGTAGTAAGTTCATTATAAATTAAAGTTAAATTAATCATCTTTCCCTAATAATAAAGCATGGATTGACTCCATGGGTTCACCGTCACAATACGCTTCTTCTCGTGAATTTACGCTTTCTGTTTGTATTTAAAACATATTCGAGGTGGTACTAATATTTTCATGTGTTAGTGTTCGTTCGTACATCGCTCAGGTGTCCACGATAAAACTCTCTGGTTCGTCGGTGACATGGGCCTGAAATTTCATAATAACTACATACATGCAGCTATCCCAGCCCAGCTAACTGGCCGCAAATAACATGGGCCTTCCCTTATCGGTTGCATGCACGCGAGTGGGCTTCCTTATATTAGATCATAGAGAAATGAAAAAAATACATTACTGTGGAGAATCGAACGTTAGATCTCTTCTATTTCTTTGGGCTACAACAACCAACTGAGACAAACATCCTACTTGATGAATAATCCCACCTTGCGATTTTAAGGACACACATACCGGTTAATATAGCAAAATAATTAACAAACAGACGTAAAAAGAGAAGAGCTAAATAAGCGGATAGGCTAATTAAGGAAAGGAGCGTGGCTAAATAGATGCGGCTAATTCAAAAGAAGTATTGTGTGGGCTCGGCAGAATATTCAAAGGAAGGATCATGGTGGGTGGGCTCGGCACAATATTTAAATGGATGGGATCCTTAATTAATATAAGGCACGGGAAAACGGAAGGAAGAAATTATGTGAGGCTAATAAGTAAAAGGAATGATATAATAAGGAAGGATTTAAACGGGCGGAATCAGGATTGTGTGAGGCTAAAAAGGAAGGTTGAGGGTGCACACATGATATTTATGGAGGAACGAAAATGAGCACGGCAAAAATATCAACATCTATATCTATCTATCTATCTATCTATACCTATACTAATTTGTGACTCCCAAAAAATTACCACGTTAATTAGAAAATACGAACCGTTAATCTCGTGGGGCCAGATTATTACGGTCCAGATCAACCCACATAATCTTTTTTTAATATTGCTTAATTGTGAGAAAAAACAGTTACATCTCAACGCAGCCTTTCTTCCTAGCTACTCCTCCTGTATATCGTGGACTCTGCCCTCCTTTACCTCCACGCTGCCTTTCTTCATGGACTACTCTGCTCTCTTCCGTGCTAGGTTTTCCCTATGAGTTACAGCCGCCTCTTTTCCTCTTAGCGTCGTGCAGTCAGATGGCATAAACTCAAAGCAGACAAGACGGTGTGCCATCCCAATGGAGACGTGATGGCTTCTCCCATATCCTTCCGGTGAGTTTTCTCTAGATTTGGTTCTTTAATTCCGTAAAAAAATCAGATTACTTGGAAGGTTAGTATCCCGTGAGAAATTTCAGGGAATAGAATCATTAAACTTCATACTTGGAAGGTTTTCACGGAACAAGGAACGTTGAAATACATGCCCCTGGAAAGATTTTAATGTAGCCACAAATTACTCGGGCACCTACCAAAATCGCGGTGTCTTCCTCCTGATTTGCATCTCACAGAGGCGCCATTGAAGATTGGCTGCAGTACGACCCTGCCGCCGTCTCGCGGATCTGGTTTTCTTGGCGACTCAGTCGTCGGGTGCGGAAGCGGGACTGCAGACAGCGGTGCCACAGCCACCATGTCCACGTTGTGTGAGCTGCGAAGGCCACACTCCTGGTACCCGTGGCGTATCCTGGCACGATGCTTCCAGTGAGAACTGAGACTCAATGTGAAGCCTTGCATTAGGCGACGCAGAGGGCAGACGCATGGATGCCTGGTATATTTTCTATTCATGGGTCAATCCAGTGGGAGCGAGAACCTAAAAACTGGGGTCACGTTCGAGACATTGATCCTCGGCGTTCCAATACTCGACCCCGGCCCTGGATCCCTATCGACGATCCCGTGTCGGGTGACATTATGTCGTTCTGCATGATGAAATTGCTTGAGATATATAACAATATTCAACAAAGAATAGCACAGTGCGGTCAAGTACAGGTGCAACCCACCTATCTGCTTGCAACAACAAAATTTACTTAATGACTATTCATGTTCTTTGTGTTCGTTCTTGGTTTTTATGGGAAGAATAAAATCACTTGACCAGGATCCTTATTTGTTTGTACCTCTAGATTTTATAAGCTGCTATTGACATTGCACTGAAATTGTTTTATGCTACATGAATTGGTACCAAATCTGCATCAGAACAATAGAAATTTAAAAGGAAGGAGGTAATATTATTTTCTCAAGTTTCTTAATAAGAGCCATATATATGTGCGCCATCATTTGCCATACTGTACCAAAGCGTTTCACACAGTGTTCAAATTACTATATTTTATTCGTTAGCGCAAAAAGAAAGTAAAAGGAACGACTAATGCAATAGATTTATATAGTTTTGTAGTTGTAGTATCTGTTCGTAACAGCAAGAAGAGTAAACAAAAGTAATAGTAGTTTATGTCGCATTATTGTGCATATTTTTGTATCCTAAAAAGGTTGCCAAGATGGACATTCGTCAAAATCATCCATGGATAACAGAAGGAAGTTCTAAATATTTTTCAAATCACGAGTTTTAGATGCAGCATATTATTTCAACATAGGGACTTTGATCTGATCATTTTTTTCTATGATCAACACTTAGAAGCCATGTAACCAAATTGTAGTGGTGTTTTATATTTTCATGCATTGTAAATTATAGTTTTATAAATAAATATTTTCAAGAGAATCTCGAAGAATTCCTTTCTCTCTTTATAATTCACAAACATATGCTACTGGAGTGGCTACACACAGGTGTTGCAGCTAAGACAACAGTCTATAAATGTGAAGGTATGCTCTGCTTGACTGTTCAGCTTACATTGTCTCGCTTCCGTGCAGGCACTCTACTATATCTAATTATAATCATAAGGTGGAGGTGGAGCACAGGATTTGTACTGAGATTAATCTCCTGATGAAATTGCTTGAGAGAGAGAGAGAGAGAGAGATAATTATATTCAACAAAGAGTAACATGGTGCGACCAAGTATCCATGCTTATTTACGTTGTCAAGATGGACATTTGTCAAAATGACTCAAAGAGAGCAAAGGGAAGTTCTAAATAATTTCAAAGGAGGAGTTCTAGAAGCAGCCCATCACTTAAGCATAAAACCATTGACTTGATCATTTGTTGTTGGTATGAGAAACACTTCGATGACAAAGAACCAAATTCAACCATAAACATTGAAGTTGTGTTTTATATTTCTTATTCATTCCTGAATTATATTTTTCTAAATCAATATTTCTAAGAAAATCTCGAAGACTTTCTCTCTACCAGTCTTTTGATAATTGACAAACGCATGTTACTAAATTTGCTGCACACAAGTATTGTAGCCAACATAATAGTTTCAAAGTGTTAAGAGAACTGTTGCAGGTCCAAATGAAACACTCAAACACATTTATTAGCTAATTACCTTATCTTATTTTAAAAATATTCTTTGCATTTAAATTTCAAAAGAGGAAATTTACTTTCATGTCCATTTTGTATCCCCTGGCTACCCAAGACAGTAAACAAGGCACATATGAAGCTTTTCCTACCTACAATGGCTTGGAATTTAGAATTTACTATTTAATAACGAGATTCCAAAAAAAATATAGCACAAATGCGTAATTATTTTCCTATTTTTTCTTTTAAAATTCGGCCCATATTTGAATAAGCCTTTATTTTTTTGTACTTACCTTCACCTCACACTTTTGTCTATAGCCATTATTAAATGTTGTTGGCTACCATTTTTGCCTAGCTTTTCTACCTATGTGAATCTATGACATAGAACATCATAACATTTGCAACTTGCAACCGAAGTAATTTTACGACCATTGTTGTTTTCCACAACAAAATACTTTTTTTGCGAACAAAGAAGAAAAGAATCTTACTTCCACAGTAGATGAAATGGAACTTTGGTGCACTTTCTTTCACATGGTCTTTAGCAATGCATATGCGTTCTTTAGGGGAGCACTGAAAAGATGAAAAAACATCCATAAAGATATAACCAGAAGCATTCTTATGTAAACAATATTGCCACATATAACAACTCAATGATGATGGAATAATAAGTTGAGTTGTGTCTAATCATTCAGTCATTCTGATACATTATGTGTTTAGAGTAATAGCTAGCCCGTGCAGTTGCACGGGTTGACGACTAAAATTAATGTTGTGTTTGTACGGCTAAAATATTAATGATTTTATTTCTTTATAAGATTTTTACTCTTGCCGGTTTGAAATATCAATTAATATACTAGGAGCATTAAGTCCACAAAATTATAAGTTGGTGGGCAAGAGAGACTCGGGAAGCTTTGTGATACAGTATGCTAATCAAACCCATAGTTGTGGGATTAATCATGTTCCACATGAATAGATGGGCAAGAGAGACTACCATCGACAATTGTGACGAAAAGAAGAATTAGCGACAACAATGGGTCTCTAGAAATATACAATTTTTTCTACAGTTGCAACGATAACCACCGGTTTTATCGGCACAAACAACAATTGGTCCTATCAATATCAACAAGCCCAACCACATGGTACGTGTGGTAAGCTACATGAAAACAGAAAAAACAAAAAATATCAACAAGCCCAATAATAAAAGCAAATCTCATGCTACTAAGCCCCAAGTATATTCATTATCCTCTTCCATAAATAATATTAATATGTCAATCAATCGTGTGATCTCATTATTTATGTTTTTATTAATATTAATTTTATTTATATAGATAAGTCGGTACATCTTCTCCTTAAAAGTTGATGACATCTGTATCATCTTTTCATAATTGAAACACATGTTTTTAGGTCTTCTGGAGCTTGCTACCTACTATTTTTGTTTTGTAGAATTGTTTGTGTAAAATCCCAGCATTTCCACTTTATTATTTTTTTGTTTTGTTAATATTGTGTGACAACGACATGGATCGATGACAAGTGGTTCTCACCAGGAACCCAACACATGCCGACACCACCTCTACAACCATCATGAAATATATTTCAAGATGCGATCAAAGATAACCAGTTCTATTTTAAATTAGAATATGATGATGAATTATAGCTCTATATAAATAAATTTGAAATCCATCTGGAATTAGCATATAATTTGTTATTGTGTTGGTCTACGGATTTTGGTGAACATTAAATTTCACATGAACTATCATTGTGTTTTCCCATATAATTCTAACTAAATTTAAATACACTACAATTATGTCTCTCGTTGCAACACACGGGCATTTGTGCTAGTATTACTTAAGAACTCCCACTAAGATAGACATCCCTCTAATCATCTAAGTGATCACGTGATCCATATCAACTAAACCATGTCCGATCATCATGTGAGATGGAGTAGTTTTCAATGGTGAACATCACTATGTTGATCATATCTACTATATGATTCACGCTCGACCTTTCGGTCTCAGTGTTCCGAGGCCATATCTGCATATGCTAGGCTCGTCAAGTTTAACCTGAGTATTCCGCGTGTGCAAAACTGGCTTGCACCCGTTGTATGTGAACGTAGAGCTTATCACACCCGATCATCACGTGGTGTCTCGGCATGACGAACTGCAGCAACGGTGCATACTCAGGTAGAACACTTATACCTTGAAATTTAGTGAGAGATCATCTTATAATGCTACTGCCGAACTAAGAAAAATAAGATTCATAAAGGATAAACATCACATGCAATCAATATAAGTGATATGATATGGCCATCATCATCTTGTGCCTTTGATCTCCATCTCCAAAGCACCGTCATGATCACCATCGTCACCGGCTTGACACCTTGATCTCCATCGAAGCATCGTTTTCGTCTCGCCAACTATTGCTTCTGCGACTATCGCTACCAGTTAGTGATAAAGTAAAGCAATTACACGGCGATTGCATTTCATACAATAAAGCGACAACCATATGACTCCTGCCGTTTGTCGATAACTCTGTTACAAAACATGATCATCTCATACAATAAAATTTAGCATCATGTCTTGACCATATCACATCAAAACATTCCTTGCAAAAACAAGTTAGACTTCCTCTACTTTGTTGTTGCAAGTTTTACGTGGCTGCTATGGGCTGAGCAAGAACCGTTCTTACCTACGCATCAAAAACCACAACGCAGTATAGTGATTGCTTTTTGATCTTTAGAAAGAACCCTGTTCATTTAATCCAATTCAACTAAAGTTGGAGAAACAGACACCCACTAGCCACCTGTGTGCGAAGCACGTTGATAGAACCAGTCTCGCGTAAGCGTACGCGTAATGTCGGTCTGAGCCGCTTCATCCAACAATACCGCTGAATCAAGAATCAACTAGTGACGGCAAGCAATATGTATATACTCACGCCCACAACTCCTTTGTGTTCTAGTCGTGCATATAACATCTAAGCATAGACCTGGCTCGGATGCCACTGTTGGGGAACGCAGTAATTTCAAAAAAATTCCTACGCACACGCAAGATCCATCTAGGTGATGCATAGCAACGAGAGGGGAGAGTGTTGTCCACGTACCCTCGTAGACCGTAAGAGGAAGCATTATGGCAATGCGGTTGATGTAGTCATACGTCTTCACGATCCGACCGATCCTAGCACCGAAGGTACGGCACCTCCGCGATCTGCACACGTTCAGCTCGGTGACGTCCCACGAACTCAAGGTCTAGCTGAGGTCGAGGGAGAGTTTCGTCAGCACGACGGCGTGATGACGGTGATGATGAAGTTACCGACGCAGGGCTTCGCCTAAGCTCTACAACGATATGACCAAGGTGGAAGTCTGTGGAGGGGGGCACCGCACATGGCTAAACAATCCAACTTGTGTGTCTATGGCGCGCCCAAAGGGAGGAGTCCTACTCCCGGTGGGAGTAGGATTCCCCCTTTCCCTTGTTGGAGTAGGAGAGAAGGAAGGGAGAGAGAGGGAGAAGGAAAGGGGGGACGGCCTCCCACCCCAATTTGGATTGGGCTTCGGGGGCACCTAGGCCGCCTCCTCCTCTCTCCCACTAAGGCCCATTAAGGCCCATACACTCCCTAGGGGGTTCCGGTAACCCCCCTGTACTCCGGTAAATGCCCGAACTCACCCGGAACCATTACGATGTCCAAACATAGCCTTCCAATATATTGATCTTTATGTCTCGACCATTTTGAGACTCCTCGTCATGTCCGTGATCATATCCGAGACTCGAACTACCTTCAGTACATCAAAACGCATAAACTCATAATACCGATCATCATCGAACGTTAAGCGTGCGGACCCTACGGGTTCAAGAACTATGTAGACATGACCGAGACTCATCTCTGGTCAATAACCAATAGTGGAACCTGCATGCTCATATTGGTTCCTACATATTCTACGAAGATCTTTATCGGTCAAACCACATAACAAAATACGTTGTTCCCTTTGTCATCGTTATGTTCCATGCCGGAGATTCGATCGTCGATATCTCAATACCTAGTTCAATCTCGTCACCTGCAAGTCTCTTTACTCGTTCCGTAATGCAACATCCCACAACTAAATCATTTGTCACATTGCTTGCAAGGCTTATAGTGATGTGCATTACCGAGAGGGCCTAGAGATACCTCTCCGATACACGGAGTGACAAATCCTAATCTTGATCTATGCCAACTCAACAAACACTACTGGAGACACCTATAGAGCATCTTTATAGTCATCTTGTTACATTGTGACGTTTGATAGCACACTAAGTGTTCCTCCGGTATTCGGGAGTTGCATAATCTCATAGTCATACGAACATGTATAAGTTGTGGAGAAAGCAATAGCAGTAAACTAAACGATCAAAGTGCTACGCTAACGGATGGGTCAACTCAATCACATCATTCTCTAATGATGTGATCCCGTTTATCAAATGACAACTCTTTGTCCATGGCTAGGAAACTTAACCATCTTTGATTAATGAGCTAGTCAAGTAGAGGCATACTAGTGACACTCAGTTTATCTATGTACTCACACATGTACTAAGTTTCAGGTTAAGACAATTCTAGCATGAATAATAAACATTTATTATGATATAAGGAAATATAAATAACAACTTTATTATTGCCTCTAGGGAATATTTCCTTCATTTTTTACTTTCCGTTCCATAAACCAAAAATACCAAAAAATATTAATTTATCGTTTATCCATCTCTACCAGATCTCACTTTGCAAATAACCGTGAAGGGATTGACAACCCCTTTGTCGTGTTGGTCACAAGTTGGTGTTTGTTTGTGCAGGTATTCAGTGGCTTGTCGCGTTATCTCCTACTGGATTGATACCTTGGTTCTCAAAACTGAGGGAAATACTTATGCTACTTTGCTGCATCACCCTTTCCTCTTCAAGGGTAAAACCAACGCAAGCTCAAGAGGTAGCACAACAGTGTTAAATTCACGCCTCACTTTGCTAGCAACTATGCCCCAATACAGCTTGTTGATGACTTTTTTGTTGAAACAAAATGCAGGTTGGAGCAGCTTTCAAGGATGATAGACCTCAGTGCGTTGCCTCCTTATCTCAATGTGTTGCCTAATGATGATGTTGAGTTTGTACAACCAGGGATTTTCACATAGCCAAATCAAGATCATGTTTGATGGATGATGTTGATGTCAACATGCAACCAGAAAGCCATACACTTGACGAAACAAAGACCACAGTGGCAGGACCTACTAAAATAGAACAAAGGGCAGAGGCAGTTGGTGGTGATCGAAATGCTGTGGAGGAAGATGAGGTTGGTTCTCAGCCATTGGAGCCGTTTGTTGGGATGAGATTTGATACTCTGCAGGGTGCTAAGGATTATTACAATGATTATGCCCTAAAGATAGGTTTCTTTATTAAGATGAACTCTTCAAGGAGGAATGCTTATACCAATATATTGGAGAAACAACAATTTGCATGTAACAAGTTTAGGAAGCCAAAATAGGATGATGTCGGAGCTGAGTTGCCACCTGTGCTAGATCCTATACCAGACCCCAAACCTTTGGGTGAAGAAGATGAAATGGAAGAAGTGCCAATATTCGATGGAGAGGAGAGTGGACAAAAGAAGAATAAGAAGAAGAGCAAGAGAGAAAGGATAAAGCGAGCACAATGTAAGGCAAAAAATGCTGGTTAAATTGAAGGATGGGCGGTGGGAAGTAACCCACTTTGTGCATGATCATAATCATCCTTTGGTCACCAAGCCTTCGCTGTCCAAATACTTGCGATCTCACATGGGTATACCACTGGAGGAAAAGAGGTTCCTAGAGATACTCTACAACTGCAACCTGACTTCAGGTGTGTTCTCATTGACCTCCCAAAAACTTCAATCTTCAAACTAAATTGTTTAATTCTGCTCTGTCAAGTGTGCATCTAGTAGTAGGGGCTTGTGCAAGTACATACATTGTGTTGTGCAACCAGGCCTGAGTACTTGTGAAAAATTAGTCCCATAAAGAAAACACAAAGTTGGAACTATTTTTTGATTGAATAAGATGTAGATTTACAAAATGGTCATAGTTTTGATGGAAACTCCATAATATTCGTTCTGCAAACTAGTGTTCCTTATCGATGCAAGTAAACCTTCTTTTCTACAACGAGTGTTCATATCTCTGCAACTGATGATAGACAATAATAACTAAATTGTTTTGCACTGTGGAATAAAAAGGGGGTAAACAATGAAAAATAAGATCTATGGCAACCACATGTCAATAGTTGTGCAACTATTGTTCTTTAGTCTGCAACTATTATTTGCGAAGTGTGCAACTATCTAACTAAACTTTGTTTCCTGCAGGCCGTATGATGCATACCATGTCAGAATTTTATGGCTTGGAGCTAAATGTACCGTATGGACCTAAAGCAATAACAAACCTATGTGCTGGCTTCTCCAAGGACTCAACGAAAGAGGGGGACATTATTGAGACAATTGAACATTTTAAAGACTTGCAAAAAGATGATCATGATTTTTTCTATAAGATAAAATATGATCTCGAAGGGAGGGCAGAAAACATTTTTTGGGTGGATGGCTTGGCACGGAAAGCTTATACAGAGGCATATCATGATTGTGTCTCCTTTGACACAACACATGACTAATATGTACAACATGCCTTTTGCTCCATTCATTGGGATCAACCGTAATGGGAAATCTTTCATGTTGGGTTGCGGGTTTGTGAGGCAAGAAATGAAGACCAGCTTTGATTGGGTTTTTGGAGCTTTCCTAGAGGCTATGAATGGAAGGGCACCGGATAACATCATTACTGATCAGGATGTGGCAATGACAGAGTCCATAAAGAACATATTTCCCACAAGTGTGCACCGATGTTGTCGGTGGCACGTAATGAAAAAATCTCAAGAGAAAGTTGGATGGTTGCTAGGCCAGAACTCGGGATTGTCTGGAGATTTCAACCTTTGCGTTGATTTCAGTTTCACACTAGATGAGTTTGAACAGAATTGGGCTACGTTGATGATGAAATATGAGGCAATTACACACACCCATTTTGAGAATTTGTACAAATATAGGAACACTTGGGTGCCATGTTACTTCAAGCTTAGATTTTTCCTCTTCTTGCAGTCTACACAATGAAGTGAGGGGTTCAATGTAGTATTGAAGCGGTATGTCAACCCTCACAAGTCAATTCTGAACTTTGTGAAGTAGCTAGTACGAGAAAATACAGACACACATCCTCGTCAAGGAAGGGTGCAATGACTATAGGACAAAACATCTGGATGTTGACATGTGGTCACCGTTACCAATAGAAAAGCAGGCATACAAGACATACACTAGAGATCTTTACTAAAAGTTCCATGATGAGTTTTCGATGATTGGACGCTACAATGCATTCCAAATTGGTGTGGAAACGTCTGAGCTGAGACCAAATACAGATTGGGTTGTGAAGTATGGTTCCAGGAACTACTTGGTGGTGGCAAAAATACCCAAAGGACACTATTCGTGTGAATGTTGCAAAATGGAGAGGGATGGCATCCTTTGTTGCCACATACTAAAAGTGTTCACGCATATTGGGCTTGATGTCATCCCGGAGCAGTACATGTTGCAGCGTTGGACGCCAATTGCTGTCCCAAGTGTGCCAAGTGCCACTAGCCAGCAGCCTGATGTAATGCCCCCTGAATCTCTAAAGGAAATTAGGCATGCGAACATGACTGCAGATTTCCAGAAACTAGCAAAGTTTGCTTGTGATTCTGATGTAGCAAAAGGATTGTTGATAAGCACATGTGTGCGGCGCGGACAGAGATTGTGCAGCTAAACAAGTCTAGAAGGAAAAAGGGCTGCAAGAGAGACAAGTCCGTCCGCTAGTGATAACAACCAGGATCCTCCCGTGCCGCCTACATCTACAGGGCCTACTGTAGCACCTGCCCCTACTGGTTGTGCTCCACCGCCTACTCCCATGGGTCATGGTGGACCACCTCCTCCCATGGGCAGTGGTGGTTTTGGTGGAGCACCTCCTCCGATGGGCCATGGTGGTTGTGGTCCATCACCTGTTCCCACGGGCCATGGTAGTCATGGTCCACCATGTCCTCCCATGGGTCGTGTTGCTCATGGTCCTGCGCCTCCTCCCATGGGTGGTGCTGAACCACCTCCTATGATGGGTTATGTTGTGCCACGTGTCAGTAATGCTTCAACACCTCTTCCTATGGGGAACACAACACAAGGCCATCCTAACTACACTGAGCAGATGTCGCCTACGAGCAACGACAATGACGATGCCACTCCCGGGGATCCGCCAAAGTCAACTACAAAAGGGAGGGCAAGGAGTAGACACTATCATTCAGCTCTTGACCATATCACATCACAACATGCCCTGCGAAAACAAGTTAGACGTCCTTTACTTTGTTGTTGCAAGTTTTACGTGGCTGCTATGGGCTTCTAGCAAGAACCGATCTTACCTACGCATCAAAACCACAACGATTTTTTGTCAAGTGTGTTGTTTTAACCTTCAACAAGGACCGGCCATAGTCAAACTTGATTCAACTAAAGTTGGAGAAACAAACACCCGCCAGCCACCTGTGTGCGAACCATGTCGGTAGAACCAGTCTCATGAACGCGGTCATGTAATGTCGGTCTAGGCTGCTTCATCCAACAATACCGCCGAATCAAAGTAAGACGTTGGTGGTAAGCAGTATGACTATTATCGCCCACAACTCATTGTGTTCTACTCATGCATATAACATCTACGCCTAGACCTGGCTCGGATGCCACTGTTGGGGAACGTAGTAATTCAAAAAAATTCCTACGATCACGCAAGATCTATCTAGGAGATGCATAGCAACAAGACGGGAGAGTGTGTCTACATACCCTCGTAGACCGAAAGCGGAAGCGTTTAGTAACGCGGTTGATGTAGTCGAACGTCTTCACGATCCAACCGATCCAAGTACCGAACGTATGGCACCTCCATGTTCAGCAACATTCAGCACGATGAAGTCCCTCGAGCTCTTGATCCAGTTGAGGACAAGGGAGAGTTCCGTCAGCACGACGGTGTGGCGACGGTGATGATGAAGTTATCGGCGCAGGGCTTCGCTTAAGCACTACGATGATATGGCCGAGGTGTTAAACTGTGGAGGGGGGCACCGCACATGGCTAAGATCAACCTTGGAGTGCCTTTGGGGTGCCCCCTGCCCACGTATATAAAGGAGGGAGGGAGGCCAGCCCTCCTAGGGGCGCGCCATGTCTAGGGAGTCCTACTAGGACTCCCAAGTCCCAGTAGGATTTCCTTTCCTTTTCGGAGTGGGAAAGAAGGAAAGGAGGGAGAGGGAGAAGGAAAGGGGCGCCTGATACGTCTACGTCGTATCTACTTTTCCAAACACTTTTGCCCTTGTTTCGGACTCTAACTTGTATGATTTGAATGGAACTAACCCGGACTGACGCTGTTTTCAGCAGAATTGGCATGGTGTTGTTTTATGTGCAGAAAACAAATATTCTCAGAATGACCTGAAACACCACGAAACATCTTAGAAAAAACAAAAAAAATCCTCGCCAAAGATGAAGACCAGGGGGCCCACACCCTTCTCACGAGGGTGGGGGGCGCCCCCCTAGTGCGCGCCCCCTACCTCGTGGTCCCCCTGGAAACCCTCCGACGCCAACTCCAACTCTATATATTTGCTTTTGAAGAGAAAAAAAATCAGAGAGAAGAAATCATCGCGTTTTACGATACGGAGCCGCCACCAAGCCCTAAAACCTCTCGGGAGGGCTGATCTGGAGTCCGTTCGGGGCTCCGGAGAGGGGGATTCGTCGCCGTCGTCATCATCAACCATCCTCCATCATCAATTTCATGATACTCACCGCCGTGCGTGAGTAATTCCATCGTAGGCTTGCTGGACAGTGATGGGTTGGATGATATTTATCATGTAATCGAGTTAGTTTTGTTAGGGTTTGATCCCTAGTATCCATTATGTTCTGAGATTGATGTTGCTATGACTTTGCTATGCTTAATGCTTTTCACTAGGGCCCGAGTGCCATGATTTCAGATCTGAACCTATTATGTTTTCATGAATATATGTGAGTTCTTGATCCTATCTTGCAAGTCTATAGTCACCTACTATGTGTTATGATCCGGCAACCCCGAAGTGACAATAATCGGGACCACTCCCGGTGATGACCATAGTTTGAGGAGTTCATGTATTCACTATGTGCTAATGCTTGTTCTGGTTCTCTATTAAAAGGAGGCCTTAATATCCCTTAGTTTCCAATAGGACCCCGCTGCCACGGGAGGGTAGGACAAAAGATGTCATGCAAGTTCTTTTCCATAAGCACGTATGACTATATACGGAATACATGCCTACATTACATTGTTGAATTGGAGCTAGTTCTGTGTCACCCTATGTTATGACTGTTACATGATGAACCGCATCCGGCATAATTATCCATCACTAATCCGGTGCCTATGAGTTTTCCATATACTGGTTTACGCTTATTTACTTTCCCGCTGCTACTGTTACAATCACTACAAAATACCAAAAACATTACTTTCGCTGTCTTTACTTTTGTTGCAGCTACCACTACTATCATATTACTTTGCTACTAAACACTTTGTTGCAGATACTAAGTTCCCAGGTATGGTTGAATTGACAACTCAGATGCTAATACTTGAGAATATTCTTTGTCTCCCCTTGTGTCGAATCAATAAATTTGGGTTGAATACTCTACCCTCGAAAGCTGTTGCGATCCCCTATACTTGTGGTTTATCAAGACTAATTTCTGACGCCGTTGCCGGGGAGCATAGCTCTATTCTTTGAGTCACTTGGGATTTATATCTGCTAGACACTGTGAAGAACTTGAGAGATCCAAAAACCAAGATCTATCCCTCAACTACGAGGGGAGGTAAGGAACTGCCATCTAGCTCTGCACTTGATTCACCTTCTGTTATGAGTAAGTTTGCGACACCTACACCTGCTTCTGCTATTTTTTCCGATATGTCGCATGTTATTGATGATGCCACTTCTGCTATGCATGATACTTATGATCAAACTGCTTCTATGCCTGATACTACTGTGCCCCTTGGTGAATTTCTTGATGAACAAATTGCTAGGGTTGGAGAAAAAGAAATTATTGAATCTGAATACGATGATGATAGTGATGATGAAAATATACCCGTTATTCCTTAGGGTTATCTTTTTGATATGGAATCTTCTGCCGCTATTTTAGCTTGCCAAGATAGATATGAGCTTAAGAGGTTATTAGTTAAATGGAACAAAGAATCACTTAGAGATAAAATGAAACCTGACCCTGCTTTTGCTACTTCACCTATATGTGTTCCTGATAAGGATTATGAATTCTCTGTTGATCCTAATATAATTACTTTGGTTGAATCTGATCCATTTTATGGCTATGAATCTGATCCGTTTTATGGCTATGAATCTGAAACTGTTGTGGCACATCTTACTAAGTTAAATGATATAGCTGCCCTGTTCACTAATGATGAGAGATCGCGTTACTTTTATATACTCAAAATATTTCCATTCTCATTAAAGGGTGATGCTAAGATATGGTTTAATTCTCTTGATCCTGGTTGTGTGCGTAGTCCCCAGGATAGGATTTATTACTTCTCTGCTAAATATTTCCCTGCTCATAAGAAACAAGCTACTTTGAGGGAAATATACAACTTCGTGCAAATTAAAGAAGAGAGTCTCCCACAAGCTTGGGGGAGGCTTCTCAAGTTACTTAATGCTTTGCCTGATCATCCTCTTAAGAAACCTGAAATACTTGATATATTTTATAATGGACTAACCGATGCTTCCAGAGATTACCTGGATAGTTGTGCTGGTTCTCTTTTCAGGGAAAGAACACCGGATGAAGCTGAAATTCTATTGAATAATATGTTGACAAATGAAAATAATTGGTCACCTCCTGAGCCACCTCCTGAGCCAGCTCCTGCTCCAATTACTAAGTCTATTCCTAAACCAACTCCGAAGAATAGAGGTGTTTTATTCCTCAGTCCCGAAGATATGCAAGAGGCAAAGAAATCTATGAAAGAGAAAGGTATTAAAGCTGAAGACATTAAGAATTTACCTCCTATTGAAGAAATACATGGTCTTAATTCACCGCCTGTTGAAGAAACATATGATCTCAATTCTTTATTTACTGAAGAACCTCCTGATCCCGATATCTCGACACAGGTAGTAAAGGTAAATTCTCTCTATAGATATGATAAAGCTGAAATTCCTCCTACTAAAATTGCTAGTAGGTGCTTGAATGAGTTTGATAACTTTATGTTTAAGCAAGACGACTTCAATGCTTATTTTGGTAGACAATTAAAAGAAAATGCTTATATGATTAGACGCTTGGGTGATTATATGGCCAATATTAAAGGTGAACTTAAACTTGTTAGCAAACATGCTTCTATGGTTACCACTCAAGTAGAACAAGTACTTAAGGCTCAAAAAGAAGTGCTTGATGAAATGAATAGTAAGAAAAATGATTATGCTGTTAGAGTGGCTACTAGAACTGGTAGAATGACTCAGGAACCTTTGTATCCCGAAGGCCACCCTAAGAGAATCGAGCAAGATTCTCAAAGAAATAATATTGATGTTCCTAGTTCTTCTAAAAAGAAGAAGAAGAAAAATGATAGAACTGTGCAAACTCCTAGTGAACCTACTGCTGAACTACCTGATAATCCAAATGATATCTCTATGTCTGATGCTAAACACAATCTGGTAATGAACATGAACCTAGTAAAAATATTAATGATGATGTTCATGATGATGCTCAACCTAGTAATGATAATGATGTAGAAATTAAAACTGTTCTTGATCTTGATAACCCACAATCAAAGAATCAACGTTATGATAAAAGAGACTTTGTTGCTAGGAAACATGGTAAAGAAAGGGAACCTTGGGTTCAGAAACCCATGCTTTTTCCTCCGAAACCATCCAAGAAAAAGGATGATTAGGATTTTGAGCGCTTTGCTGAAATGATTAGGCCTATCTTCTTGCATATGCGAATAACTGATGTGCTCAAAACAAATCCTTATGCTAAATATATGAAGGATATCATTACTAATAAAAGAAAGATACCGGAAGCTGAAATTTCCACCATGCTTGCTAATTATACTTTTAAGGGTGGAATACCAAAGAAACTCGGAGACCCCGGAGTACCTACTATACCTTGCTCCATTAAAAGAAATTATATTAAAACTGCTTTATGTGATCTTGGAGCCGGTGTTAGTGTTATGCCTCTCTCTTTATATCGTAGACTTGATTTGAATAAGCTGACACCTACTGAAATATCTTTGCAAATGGCTGATAAATCAACTGCTATACCTGTCGGTATTTGTGAGGATGTGCCTGTTGTGGTTGCAAACATTACTATTTTAACGGACTTTGTTATACTTGATATTCCCGAGGATGATAGTATGTCTATTATTCTTGGAAGACCTTTTCTTAATACTGCAGGGGCTGTTATTTATTGCAACAAAGGCAATGTCACTTTTCATGTTAATGGTAATGAGCATACGGTACACTTTCCGAGGAAACAACCTCAAGTTCATAGTATCGATTCTATTGGAAAAATTTCATCGATTATATTTGGAGGTTTTGAATTTCCTCTTCCTACTGTCAAGAAGAAATATGATATTCTTATTATTGGGGATGTGCATATCCCCGTTGAGGTAACTTAGTGTTATTCGAAATTTCTCCGGTTTCATGATTATCGGAATGAGTTTGTTAACAAGACTTGATCAACCTTGTTAGTGGATTCTTTTTGATGAGCATGAGATGGATGAAACTAGAAGCACAACCTTCTGTACCCTCTCTATACTTTCTGTTATTTATATTAAATAAAGTAAACATAGTATTTTCTGTCTGTTTCCTGACTTATTCGTGCAATATAAAAATATCCTGAAAATAAAAGTCTTCGGAATGCCATGCTAATTTAATATGATTTTGTCGGGAATATTTGAGGATTTACTATGCAAAAATTACCGCGGGAGGAGCTGCCACCTAGACACGAGGGTGGTGGGCGCGCCCCCCTATAGGGTGCGCCCCCTGCCTCATGGGCCCACGGTGGCCCTCCTCCACTTATCCCAGCACCCATCTTCTTCCTCTATCTCACACAAACCCGAAAAACCAACTCAAGCACGAGTTCCAGCCACTTTTGCTGTGATTTTCGATCTCCTTGCTCAAAGCACCTCTCGCAAAACTGCTTGGGGAGATTGTTCCTTGGAATGTGACTCCTCCATTGGTCCAATTAGTTTTTGTTCTAGTGCTTTATTCTTTGCAAATTTGTGCTTCATACGTGACCATGTTCTTGAGCTTGCATGTCAAATTTATATGGTCCCAAGTAGTTCTAATGCTTGATTTAGGCTCTAGGCACTTGTAGGAGTAGTTGCTATCAGTTTTATTGAAGTTGGTTCACTTTTATTTGAAGTTACTAAAAATTTCAGCTTATTTCAGAAAAATAATGAGGAGATTTTTGAGGGGCTCATCGAGCCAAAGCTCGAAGGAAAAGGCACCGAAGCCTAAGTATAATTTGCCGCGCACTGCGGAGATTCGGGCGTGTGAATGGCCTTCTGAAGATTTCTTGAGAGCAGCCGATATCTATGAAGATTTTCATGAATGGGATCACAATGCAGGCCTCACTGCTTTCCTCCATGACCAATGCGATCAGTATCTCTTACTCACAAATACTTTTGTTCAAAACTTTCATTTTCATTCTAGGAACTCACCACCTACGGTGGAGTTTCATTTATATGATGAGCATAAGTAGATGTCACTTTATGATTTTTGTCAGATTTGTTTAATCCCTTTTGAGGGCAAGACAGAAGAACCACATCATGATGATGTGGCTGGGTTTATTGATACTATCATTGTAGGAGAAACTAGAAAGGTTTCCGATGCACGAATCACTAGCATACATTTTCCTGTTTTACGCTACTTTGCATTATTTGCTAGTCGTTGTTTAATTGGACGCGGAAATAGTGGAAACCTTAGTATCCCTGATATAATTATTCTGCACCACGGTTTATACAGTGATAACACTTTTAGTATGGGCGGTATTATTGCTAGACAGTTAAGTATGAACCGTACTAAGGGTCCCATCTTTGGAGGCGTCTATGCCACACGCCTAGCTGCACATTTTAACATACCTATTAGGCATGCTGAGAATGAAGAAAAGGTGCTGCCCCGTGTTTATCTAGATCATAAAAGTATGGTGGCACATGATTTTATTATTAAGAATAGGGCAGGAGAGCTTAAATATCAATTGTTCTTTAACAAACATCATCCTGAGACTATTATCCTGCCTGCTCCTTCTTTGTTTAATTTTGTAGGACCCTACCTCGTTACGTGGGCTGCCGTCCAAGCTTACAAGAATCCTGCACCAGCCCCGGAACAGGAACCACAAGATGAACCTCCACGACAATCTGTTTATTCTTGGGATCCAGAGATGACTGTCAACCAGTGGCAGTCAGAGTATTCTTCCTCATCACAGTACGACCCCAACAACTATTATTATGGATATCCGCCAGGCCAGCCATGGCCATAAACCAACTTAGGCCAAAAGCCTAAGCTTGGGGGAGTACGTATTTCTCACCGACATTACATTTATGTTCACACACACTCATTGCTAGATGTCGGTGCTCATACTTTTTCACTGTAATATCCATGCTAGGCTATTTTATTTTTCCTCCTTTCTTCTTGTGAGTTTGTTAAACCTTAAGAAAAACCAAAAAAATTAGTAGTAGTTTATTTTTCTGCTGTAGTAGTAATAATTAAAAAGTAAATCCAAAAATATTTCCCGTTCTTCTTTTGCTTGTTGGGAGCTTTCCCGTGTAAATAGTTTTATTTCTTTTCTTTTCTTTGGGGGTCAGCAGGAGAAGACCATAATTAAATTGTTGAAGTGGCTCTTATATGCATTATTGATTTAACCAAGAGCCCATATTGCCTTGTCTTCTCCTGTTTATTGAATGCTCGCAGATTCCAGCTTAGTCCAATGCACGTACACTCTTATTATTATTCACACTGTTCGGTCGTGCAAGTGAAAGGCAATTATGATGATATATGATGGACTGACTGAGATGAGAAAAGCTGGTATGAACTCGACCTCTTTTGTTTTTGTAAATATGATGAGTCCCTCGTTCTTGATTCAGCTTATTATGAATAAACATGCTTGCAATGACAATTAGAGATCATAGTTGCTTGTGCCATGCTTGATTAGCTATGAGTTATAACGATTTACCTTGTGTGCCAACATGCTATTGAGATGGTTATGATGTGGTATGATGGGGTGGTATCCTCCTTTGAATGATTTAAGTGACTTGACTTGGCACATGTTCACGCATGTAGTTGAAACAAAATCAACATAGCCTTCACGATATTTATGTTCATGGTGGATTATATCCTACTCATGCTTCCATCCAATGTTTATTAATTTTAATGCATGTACATGGCTGTTGTCGCTCTCTAGTTGGTCGCTTCCCAGTCTTTTGCTAGCCTTCACTTGTACTAAGCGGGAATACTGCTTGTGCATCCAATCCCTTAAACCCCAAAGTTATTCCAGATGAGTCCACCATACCTTCCTATATGCGGTATCCACCTTCCGTTCCAAGTAAATTTGTATGTGCCAAACTCTAAACCTTCAAATAAACATTCTATTTTGTATGCTCGAATAGCTCATGTATCAACCAAGGCTGTCCTTATCTTCCGTGTTAGGCGGGTTATTCTCAAGAGGAGTGGACTCCGCTCCTCACTCACGAGAAAATGGCTGGTCACCGGGATGCCCAGTCCCATGCTTTATGCAAACTAAATCAAAATTAATTGCAAACAAAACTCCCCCTGGGACCTGATGTATGTTGGAGGCACTCGTTGTTTCGAGCAAGCCATGGATTGATGTTTGTTGGTGGATGGGGAGTATAAACTTTACCATTCTATTTGGGAACCGCCTATAATGTGTTTAGCATGGAAGATATCGCCATCTCTTAGTTGTTACGTTGACAATGAAAGTATACCGCTCAAAATGCAATTTATCTCTATTTCAAAACCGAGCTCTGGCACCTCTACAAATCCCTGCTTCCCTCTGCGAAGGGTCTATCCATTTACTTTTATGTTGAGTCATCACCCTCTTATTAAAAAGAACTAGCTGGAGAGCACAGCCATCATTTGCATTCATCACTGTTAATTTATATTGGGTGTGACTATGATTGGATCTCTTTTACCATGAATTACAATGTCTAGTCAGCCCTTGATCTTTAAAGGTGCTCTGCATTTATGTTTTGCGGTCTCAGAAAGGGCTAGCGAGATACCATCTTGTTATATCATATCATGATTGTTTTGAGAAAGTGTTGTCATCCGAGATTTATTATTATGACTTGCTAGTTGATTATGCTATTGATATGAGTAGTTATGAGACCTGAGAATTACTGCAAATGTGGTTAGTTATGATCTATGCTGAAAACTTGAATGCTGGCTTGACATAGTTACAATGTAAAAGTTTTTCTTTCTTTCTTTCAGTTTATCAACTGAATTGCTTGAGGACAAGCAAGGGTTTAAGCTTGGGGGAGTTGATACGTCTCCGTCATATCTACTTTTCCAAACACTTTTGCCCTTGTTTTGGACTCTAACTTGTATGATTTGAATGGAACTAACCCGGACTGACGCTCTTTTTAGCAGAATTGCCATGGTGTTGTTTTATGTGCAGAAAACAAATATTCTCGGAATGACCTGAAACTCCACGGAACATCTTAGAAAAAACAATAAAAAATCCTCGCCAAAGATGAAGACCAGGGGGCCCACACCCTTCTCACGAGGGTGGGGGGCGCCCCCCCTAGGGCGCGCCCCCTACCTCATGGTCCCCCTGGAAACCCTCCGACGCCAACTCCAACTCTATATATTTGCTTTCGGAGAGAAAAAAATCAAAGAGAAGAAATCATCGCGTTTTACGATATGGAGCCGCCGCCAAGCCCTAAAACCTCTCGGGAGGGCTGATCTAGAGTCCGTTCGGGGCTCCGGAGAGGGGGATTCATCGCCGTCGTCATCATCAACCATCCTCCATCAGCAATTTCATGATGCCCACCGCTGTGCGTGATTAATTTCTTTGTACGCTTGCTGGACGGTGATGGTTTGGATGAGATTTATCATGTAATCGAGTTAGTTTTGTTAGGGTTTGATCCCTAGTATCCATTATGTTCTGAGATTGATGTTGCTATGACTTTGCTATGCTCAATGCTTGTCACTAGGGCCCGAGTGCCATGATTTCAGATCTGAACCTATTATGTTTTCATGAATATATGTGAGTTCTTGATCCTATCTTGCAAGTCTATAGTCACCTACTATGTGTTATGATCCGGCAACCCCGAAGTGACAATAATCGGGACCACTCCCGGTGATGACCATAGTTTGAGGAGTTCATGTATTCACTATGTGCTAATGCTTGTTCCGATTCTCTATTAAAAGGAGGCCTTAATATCCCTTAGTTTCCAATAGGACCCCGCTGCCATGGGAGGGTAGGACAAAAGATGTCATGCAAGTTCTTTTCCATAAGCACGTATGACTATATACGGAATACACGCCTACATTACATTGATGAATTGGAGCTAGTTCTGTGTCACCTATGTTCTGACTGTTACATGATGAACCGCATCCGGCATAATTATCCATCACTGATCTGGTGCCTACGAGTTTTCCATATACTAGTTTATGCTTATTTACTTTCCCGCTGCTACTGTTACAATCACTACAAAATACCAAAAACATTACTTTTGCTGTCTTTACTTTTGTTGCTGCTACCACCACTATCATATTACTTTGCTACTAAACACTTTGCTGCAGATACTAAGTTTCCAGGCGTGGTTGAATTGACAACTCAGCTGCTAATACTTGAGAATATTCTTTGGCTCCCCTTGTGTCGAATCAATAAATTTGGGTTGAATACTCTACCCTCGAAAGCTGTTGCGATCCCCTATACTTGTGGGTTATCAGCGCCGTGCCCCCGCCCCTTGTCCAATTTGTTTTGTGCAAGGGGAGGTGTGTGCCACCTCATGGACCTTCTTCCCTCTCTCCACTAAAGCCCAATAAGGCCCATTAACTTCCCCCGGTGAATTCCCGTAACTCTCTGGTACTCCGAAAAATACCCGAATCACTCGGAACCATTCTGATGTCCGAATACAGCCTTCTAATATATGAATCTTTACCTCTCGACCATTTTGAGACTGCTCGTCATGTCCATGATCTCATCCGGGACTTCGAACAAACTTCGGTCATCAAATCAGATAACTCATAATACAAATCATCATTGAACGTTAATCGTGCGGACCCTACGGGTTCAAGAACTATGTAGACATGACCGAGACACCTCTCCGGTCAATAACCAATAGCGGAACCTGGATGCTCATATTAGCTCCCACATATTCTACGAAGATCGTTATTGGTCAAACCAAATAACAACATACGTCATTCCCTTTGTCATCGGTATGTTACTTGCCCGAGATTCGATCGTCGGTATCATCATACCTAGTTCAATCTCGTTACCGGCAAGTCTATTTACTCGTTCCGTAATGCATCATTCCTCAACTAACCCATTAGTTACATTGCTTGCAAGGCTTATAGTGATGTGCATTACCAAGAGGGCCCAGAGATACCTCTCCGATACTTGGAGTGACAAATCCTAATCTCGATCTATGCCAACCCGACAAACACCTTTGGAGACTCAAGTAGAGCATCTTTATAATCACCCAATTACGTTGTGACGTTTGATAGCACACAAGGTGTTCCTTCGGTATTCGGGAGTTGCATAATCTCATAGTCAGAGGACTATGTATAAGTCATGAAGAAAGCAATAGCAATAAAAGTTAGCGATCATTATGCTAAGCTAAAGGATGGGTCTTGTCCATCACATCATTCTCTAATGATGTGATCTCGTTCATCAAATGACAACACATGTCTATGGTGAGGAAACTTCACCATCTTTGATTAACAGGCTAGTCAAGTAGAGGCATACTAGGGACACTCTGTTTGTCTATGTATTCACACCAGTACTAAGTTTCCGGTTAATACAATTTTAGCATGAATAATAAACATTTATCATGATATAAGGAAATATAAATAAAAACTTTATTATTGCCTCTAGGGCATATTTCCTTCAGTCGCGCCCCCTCCTCCTTGTCCTGTTCGGACTCCCTTGGAGGGGGGCACGCGCCACCCCTTGCGGGGTCCCCTCTCTCTCCACTAAGGCCCATGTAGACCCAATACTTCCCCGAGGGGATCCGGCAACCCCTCGGTACTCCGGTAAAATACCCGAACCACACGAAACCATTCCGATGTCCGAATACTACCTTCCAACCTATGAATATTTACCTCCTTGACCATTTTGAGACTCCTCGTCATGTCTGTGATCTCATCCGGGACTCCAAACAAACTTCGGTCACCAAAACACATAACTCATAATACAAATCGTCATCGAACGTTAGGCGTGCGGACCCTACGGGTTCGAGAACTATGTAGACATGACTGAGACACATCTCCGATCAATAACCAATAGCGGAACATGGATGCTCATATTGGTTCCTACATATTCTACGAAGATCTTTATCAGTCAAACTACAATAATGACATACGTTATTCCCTTTGTCATCGGTATGTTACTTGCCCGAGATTCGATCATCGGTATCATCATGCCTAGTTCAATCTCGTTACCGGCAAGTCTCTTTACTCGTTGCGTAATGCATCATCCTGTAACTAACTCATTAGTCACATTGCTTGCAAGGCTTATAGTGAAATGCATTACCGAGAGGGCCCAGAGATACCTCTCCGATACTTTGAGTGACAAATCCTAATCTTGATCTATGCCAACCCAACAAACACCTTTGGAGACTCCTGTAGAGCATCTTTATAATCACTCAATTATGTTGTGACATTTGATAGTACACAAGGTGTTCCTCCGGTATTCAGGAGTTGCATAATCTCATAGTCAGAGGAATATGTATAAGTCATGAAGAAAGCAATAGCAATAAAACTTAATGATAATTATGCTAAGCTAACGGATGGGTCTTGTCTATCACATCATTCTCTAATGATGTGATCCCGTTCATCAAATGACAACACATGTCTATGGTTAGGAAACTTAACCATCTTTGATTAATGAGCTAGTCAAGTAGAGGCATACTAGGGACACTATGTTTTGTCTATGTACTCATACATGTACTATGTTTCTGGTTAATACAATTCTAGCATGAATAATAAACATTTATCATGATATAAGGAAATATAACTAACAACTTTATTATTGCCTCTAGGGCATATTTCCTTCATTGTCGTGATATGATGTTGCTGATGATGTTCTACGAATGGGATGCACACTGTCGTTTTCTCCTTAGATTTCCTTGGGTGCATCACCCGCTGAATTGGTTCGTGCAATTATGATTGGTGGCGGTCTTGGCGGTATACACTTGGAAACAGGATTGTAAACTTGCTCTTGTGTAAGGTTGTGCTATTGATCAATAGCTCGAAATGTAGGCGAATGTTGTTTCTGAGCCTACACAACATTACTAACAGCTGGGGGTCCCATGTTGACTGAATGGGTTGGAGTTGGAGTTAGCACACTGACTGATGGGGTTGGCACATTGACTGCTTGGGTTGGCAATGCAGTTTCTGGGATTGGCACACTGACAGCTTGGGATTCTGTGTTGACTGATCACTACTAGGGAAAAGCCTAGAAGATGCGCGGGTTTTGGGTATAGCAGTAGCGCGGGGTCCTGCGCTATTGATACGGCGCTACAGCTAACCTGTAGCAGCAGCGCGTGTCTACCCGCGCTACTGCTATACAAGCGTAGCAGCAGCGAGCAATATGGAAGCGCGCTACTGCTAATAGCTCTAGCGCGCTTTACTAGACCGCGCTACTGCTAGTGGCACGCTGCTGCTAACTTTTCTCCACTCACTAAAGGTAATTTTATTTGTTTTTGTTTTTTTCTACATATTTGTTTTGTATTTTAACAGGCTTTATACAAGAATCTTTAGCATATCATACACACACTACAGGAATCAGCTATTTTGCCATCTGCCACGGCGGACGGCAAAGGCATGAACGGCGGACGGCAAAAGGCTCCGGCAAAGTAGGCTACGGTAAACAGCTACTTTGCCGTCTGCTTCCTGGCGGCTGACGGCAAAGGACCTTTGCCGTCTGCGGCGGACGGCAAAGAGAGCGGACGGCAATAATTGCGCTGTCAGTCCGTTAAGTGGCTAACGGCAAGCCTTTGCCGTCCGTCGCTGACGGCAAAATTTCTAGTGTCTTTGCCGTCCGCCGTATGATGTCATCTACACGTCACTACATGGAAGGTTCTTTGCCGTCCGCCACTGATGGCAAAGTCTTTGCCGTCTGCCACTGTAGGCAAACTGACCAAATGGGTCAGCTCCCAGGAAGCACAGCTGGATGCCACGTGTCTTCTTTGCCGTCCGCGGCAGACGGCAAAGAGCCCGTTGCCGCCGGTGACAGACGGCAAAGAGCCTGCATATTGGCTCTTTTATCTGTTTTTTATTAAATCCAACAATTTTCATCACAAATATATATGACATATATAGATATATTTCAAAAGGCCATTACAGAGCAAACATATAAGATATCCAACACATAACTTCATCATCCAACCATATATATTACATGCATAGTTCCATCATACATAACAAGTTCAACATAGAGGCATCCAACCATATATATTACAATAGTTTCATCCAACGATACATGCATAGTTCAACGATACAAAAGAAACAGAGAAAGGGCTAAGGAGCACTCCATCTATGCAAGCTTTCGTCAAGTGAATGAAATCTGCAAAATGAAAAATAAGAAAGTTAGAACAAGAAGAGTAGAACAAGAAGAAGAGTAGAACAAGAAGAAGACTAGAACAAGAAGAGTAGAACAAGAAGAAGACTAGAACAAGAAGAGTATGTCATTTATGAGCTAACTTACGTGAAATGGATCATATATGAGCTAACTAAGTTGAAATGGGTCGTTTATGAGCTAGCTAAGGTGAAATGGATCATTTATGAGCTAACTTAGTTGAAATGGGTCGTTTATGAGCTAACTAAGGTCAAATGGATCGTTTTTTAGGTAACTAAGGTGAAATGGATCATTTTTAGCTAACTTAGGTGAAATGGATCATTTATGAGCTAACTTAGTTGAAATGGATCGTTTTTGAGCTAACTTAGGTGAAATGGATCATTTATGAGCTAATGTAGTTGAAATGGATCTTTTTGAGCTAACTTAGGTGAAATGGATCATTTAAGAGCTAATTTAGGTGAAATGGATCGTTTTTTAGCTAACTTGGTGAAATGGATCGTTTATGAGCTAAATTAGTTGAAATGGATCGTTTATGAGATAACCTAGGTAAGATGGGTCATTTTGGAGTTAACCTAGGTGAAATGGGTCATTTTAAAGCTAATGTAGGTAAAATGGATCATTTAGGAGCTAATCTAGGTAAAATGGGTCATTTTTGAGCTAACTTGGATGAACTGGATCATTTATAAGCTAACCTAGGTAAAATGGGTCATTTTAGAGCTAACTTAGGTAAAATGGATCGTCTATGAGCTAACTAAGCTAATTATGTAATTTTTGACATAAGTAAGCTAAGTACAGATCGTTTTAGAGCTAACTTAGGTAAAATGGATGGTTTTGGAGGTCAGTAAGCTTATTAAGTCATTTTGGAGGAGAAGAAGCTAAGTCTAGGTCATTATGGTAAGCATTGGAGGAAATAAAGCTAAGTCTAGGTGTTTATGCATGTGTTAAGCAAAACACTAGATAAACTTACCAAGATCCAGGAGGTGTAGGAGCGGGGTGGCTCGTGTCGGTAGCTGGAGAAGGATCGTGCGATGCTTGTCTGGAGTTACGCTGCACCAAAGATCATTTCCAATGTCTTGTTAGCATGATGACACTCAAATGTTAAGACTAGCAAGTAATGTCCATTCAAATAAAACTCACCGTGGTCCCAGGAGCAATCACTGGCATCGGCGGAGCAGTCTGACCTGTCTTCTCGCACACAGACTGCACATTTGGTTTTGACGACTCAGTCATACTAGTTAGTAATGAGACAAACACTACATGAATGTTTTGGCTAATCTGCAGAAGAAACTTACCACAAGGAGCTCGTACATGGCCCTTGCCTGCATATCATTCCGTGCCCTCTCCTCCTCCATCATCTTTGTCGTCCTCTCCTCCAACTCCCGCTGCCTCTCCGCCACCTCCGCCAGAAGTTTCTCCGTTCTATCTCTCTCACTCTGTATAGCAGCCTGCAACACCACTCACATGACCATTTGTAATCATTGATGGAAGCGCACACAATGTAATGGAGAAAGATAACTGAGTACGTATCACTAACCTTGATGGCGAGTTGCACTGGCCGTTCACGAGGCCTTATCTCAGGAGCGGAGCTCGACTGGCGCGCCTTGATCTCCGGGAGAGTGCTAGATGGGTCAGGCTCGGGGGCTCGGGGTGTCGGGGTCGGGGTCGGGGTGTCGGGCTCGGGGTGTCAGGGTCGGGGTCGGGCTCGGGGTCTCGGGGTCGGGGTGTCGTGTCGGGGTGCCGGGTCGGGGTCTTTTTTCCTTTTCTTCTTCTTCCTCCTCTTCCTTTTCTTCCTTTTTTTCCTTCTTCTTCTTCTTCTTCTTCTTCTTCTTCTTCTTCTTCTTCTTCTTCTTCTTCTTCTTCTTCTTCTTCTTCTTCTTCTTCTTCTTCCTCCTCCTTTCCTTTTTCCTCTTCTTCTTCTCCTCCTCTC
Organism: Triticum urartu; assembly: GCF_003073215.2. NCBI lineage: Eukaryota > Viridiplantae > Streptophyta > Magnoliopsida > Poales > Poaceae > Triticum > Triticum urartu. The sequence continues at coordinate 645,107,647 of NC_053028.1, read as the reverse complement.
CTGTTTTTTTCTTCCTCTTCTTCCTCTTCTTATTTTTTCTACTCCTCCTCCTCCTCTTCTTCTTCTCCTGCTCTCCTGTTTTTTTCTTCTTCTTCTTCCTCTTCTTCTTTTTTCTTCTTCTCCTCCTCCTCTTCTTCTTCCTCCTTTCCTTTTTCTTCTTCTTCTTCTTCTCCTCCTCTCCTGTTTTTTTCTTCTTCTTCTTTTTCTTTCCTAAAACTGAACTAAACCTAAAACTAAACCTAAATCTAATCTAAACATAAACCTAAAACTAAAAAAACAGAAAAAAAGGAAAAAAACTAAATCTAAACCTAAAACTAAACTAAGACTAAACCTAAACCTACAACTAAACCTAAAACTAAAACTGAAACTAAATCTAAACTAAACATAAACCTAAAACTAAAAAAACAGAAAAAAGGAAAAACAGAGGAGAGGTAGAGCTCACCTGGGCCGGTGGAGGAGGTGGCCGGTGGAGGAGGGGGGCGGGGCGGCCTGGGGCGGCGGCGCCGGGCCCCAGGGCGGTGGGGCGCGGGGGGGCGGGGGGCCGGGGCGCGGCGGCGCTGAGACGGGGGGCCGGGAGGAGGGGGGGGGCGGGGCGGCGGCAGTGGCGACGAGGCGGGGGGCCGGTGGAGGAGGGGGGCGGGGCGGCGGCGCCGGGCCCGGGGCGGTGGGGCGGGGGGGGGGGGGGTGCGGCGGCGGCGAGTGGTGGTGGCAGCGGCGCGCGTGTGGGAGCAGGGGAGAGAAACAGAGAGACACGGCGCGGGGTGGGGGGCGCGCCGTTAGATATGTTAAATCTTTGCCATCCGCCCCCCTTTGCCGTCCGCTTATTTGCTCTTTGCCGTCTGCTAGCAGACGGCAAATAGGGGGGCCCGTTAAGTCTTTTTAAGCAGCTCGTCAGTGGGGCCCCTCCCTCTTTGCCGTCTGCTAGCCGACGGCAAAGAATCTTTGTCGTCAGCTAGCAGACGGCAAAGAACTGGCTGATGGCAAAGGCTTTCTTTGCCATCAGCCAGTTCTTTGCCGTCTGCTTTCGGGTAGCTGATGGCAAAGAGCTTCTTTGCCGTCTGCTAGCAGACGGCAAAGAGCTGGCAGATGGCAAAGTAGCTGATTCTAGTAGTGACATACAAATGTAACCATAGCATCAAATCATGTCATCATCATGATCATCATCCAACACAAAGTGGTCTCTTGTCATCATCTCGAAAATAGTGATACAAGTCTTGATTACTTGCAACTACATCGTCATCCATCTAAACAATGATATGCGCAAGAAGAGCTATCACTATAAGTGAGATCGGAACTATGCAGTACATGAGTTTGTATCCATCTCTCGCATTAGCGTGAACCTAAACTAACTACTGGCTGTCGCTCAGAAACCGAAAACCGGTACACCTAGGGCCTGACACTCCGGCCACTCGTCGTATACTCCTGGCGTTGCACTTCTTCATCATCGATGATCTATGCACCTGCATCGTCACATGAGCTGATGATATGCAACATACATAGTTGAGCAACAGAAATAGACAGACTTGGCACAAATAGAAGCAACATATCATAAGCATAAATAACAAAGTTCATTGTACCCAAAATGCCCTAACTAGAGTGATCGTAGCTAGTTGAGGAGGACGGTTTAATTACATCACAAATAAAGTTTCGTCGTGCATAACTCAATGTTTCGTCATTCAGAAAGTATGGACTAAACGGACACATTGTCATATATCGACTATCACTCCAACATGTCGTTCCATCCAACCAAGTCAAGGAGATAGCCCCCAAGCTTAGTGAAAGGCTTCAGGTCGAGACGCTGAGCGGCTACGCGTGTTTGGACTTCTTCCCGCGACATTTGCCCTTCCTCGTAGAACAGACCTGTTTTGTCGAGGACCTCCTTCACGATGACTTGGGCAAGTTCATGTTGGATGTGATAGAACTTAGCTCGAAGTCGATGATCCAGGATATCTCCTACGTTCTTTGCCCATTGCAGAATATGGGCATCGCCGGATTTAGGTGACATGCGAAGTTCCTGATGATCTCGTCTGTACTCCAGCATGTGGTGTAGGACATAGAATCCATCACTAAGAGAATCACTCGGTTGCTGGATGCAGCAGAAGTCGGTCTTATGGCCGAAGGCGGGCCTGCCGTCCTTTTTCTTCTTGTCCTTGACCTCTCCACCCCATATGTCATAGTAAAACATAGCACTGTCGAGAACAGACTTGATGTGGGTGTAATCCTTTTTGTTCATGTTCTTCGACGAGTACAAGTAAAGAGCATGGGAGTATCAGGGCTAAAGGATGACGAGGACGGCGCGCCCGCCACTGCGCAAAATAAGTACACCTCAAATTAATTAGCCTCCACCGTGGAAATGAATGATTGAAATCGAAGGATGGATATCCGCGCGGATGACTTACAGGGGATGATAAGGCACGAGAATCGCATCCTTATCCTTATTAGCAACCATGAATTCGACGATGTAGTCCCTCGCGTATTCACAGTGCTCTGCACAGACTGCCAAGAAACCCTCGTGCATGTAGTACGGGTCAGGGACACACATATAAGGTATCTGCTCAGTCCCGATGATGTTGTTCATGTACAAGGCATAAAGGCGAACAAACGTAAAATCCATCTTCTTCAAGTGAAACATGTCGAATATGTAATCGAATTGAAGGAAGAACTTGTCCATGGGGCATGAGTGGATGTACGACCTTTGCCGCGGCACGTTAACCACATAGAGTGGGTACCCTGGATTTTCTGAGGTGATGAGGTTGTTCTCTCTCTGCAGCACATCATCATGAAATCTCCTTAGATTGCTGTGTGTGGCCTCTAACGCCGCATTAGGTAGGATTGGTTCACCGGTGACATGCCATTTTGCCGCACCGGGGATAGGTATACGGTTTTGAACCCGAGGCTGCTGAGGCAGCTGGATCATAAAAGCAGCTTTGTTACCATTCCTCCATCTCTTCCTATGCTTCTTTCCTACTGGAAGTTTGTCTATAATACGTTCAGCCTCCGGAGGCGGCAATTCATGCACCGACTCACGGCGCTCAAACCCTGAGTACTCATCATAGGCGTCAGTATTGAGATACTATTCAGTGTTATCGTCATCCTCATCCTCATCTATGGCGACGTGATCAGTGACTAATGGAGCCTCTTCCTCACCCGTCCGCTATCACCCAGCACGACAGCCGATGCTAATTGGGTAGGTGGGGTGTTGATGTTCATACCTTGCTGAGGCTGCGTGCTCGTGGGTGTGCTCCCGGCCGCCTCCAGATGAAATAGACTCTTTGGCCACAACAAGACCCACCCATTGCAACCACAAAGTCGCCGCGGGGTCTCGTCGTCATCCCCCTAGTACCGGAGGAGCCAAATTCTCGTGGTCCGGTTTGACACTGACCACGGAAACCTTGAAAAATCCAGGGGGGATCGGTCGGCTGTGGAACAATGGTTCCTTCGGATTCATTATCGTCGCCTTCCCCACATCCACCTTCTGGTCGCTGATGGTGTACAATATGGTGCACGGGGTTATGTCGGCCTGCAAAGACATGTCTGCGACGTGAGACATCCGAAAGGCAACGGAAACGAGATATTATACATTTATTAAAGAGGGCTGGTGTGACAGATACCGTGAGGGCATCGAGCTTAGCCAAAGACAAAGCACCACCGAGCATGTCCGAGACGGAGGATGAGCTGCTATGAGTAGGTGCGGGAGCTGGTGCAGGAGCTAGTGCGGGAGCAGGTGCAGGTGTTGGTGCATGTGCAACGCTAGTCGAGCTGCTCCTGAAGAAGTCGACAAGGGGAAAGTCTGCTGCATATTTTCTCTGGATTTTTCCTGCTACAATTGAAAGCGGCCGGAACCAAGGCACTAGACGTATCTACAATCACCCATTTTGCGGCAGCTACCGCTGTTGCAGCTGTCTCAACTGATTTCTTCTCAACCGCAATATCAACCTTCTTGTCGATGTTTTCTTCAGTTAACCTCCGTCTTTCCTTTCTCTCCTCCATGGTCTCATGGTAGTTGAGGGAGTCCTGGATTAGGGGGTCTCCAGACAGCCGAACTATATCCTTTAGCCGGACTGTTGGACTATGAAGATACAAGATTGAGGACTTCGTCCCCTGTCTGGATGGGACTCTCCTTGGCGTGGAAGGCAAGTTTGGCGATACGGACGTGTAGATCTCCTCCCATGTAACCGACTTTATGTAACCCAAGCCCCTCCGGTGATAATATAAACCGGAGGGTTTAGTCCGTAGGACAACATACAATCATACCATAGGCTAGCTTCTAGGGTTTAGCCTCTACGATCTCGTGGTAGATCAACTCTTGTAATACTCATATCATCAAGATCAATCGAGCAGGACGTAGGGTATTACCTCCATCAAGAGGGCCCGAACTTGGGTAAACATCGTGTCCCCCGCCTCCTGTTACCATCCACCTTAGATGCACAATTCGGGACCCCCTACCTGAGATCCGCCGGTTTTGACACCGACATTGGTGCTTTCATTGAGAGTTCCACTGTGTCGTCATCATAAGGAGGGATGGCTCGTATCGTTCTCAAGAACAACATCACCTCTGGGGGAGCCCTGGTTGTAGGCCAAACTCTTCGACTAGGCGGCTTTGTCATGACCGCCCGCTCGGCCGTTGCGCCGACGATGACTTCTCGGGTCATCGAAAATAGCCTCCACATCGGCTCGAAATTCGCCGAGCAGATGGATCCAATGGAGCTCTCCTCTTTAAACGAGCTCTTGGATCGCATCGCCACTCTGGGAGTCGCTACAGACTACGATCAGATTGGGCTTAAACCCGACCAAAGGGAGATTAACTCTCTGCCGGTCACCCATCAGATAGCGGTGGTGGAGGAGCAATGCAGCGATTCTCCCTCTATCCTGAGGACGAACTATGTCTAGATTCTCGAGCTCTCTAAGGCAGATACCCGCCCACGGGAGGACATCGCCCTAACCCTGAACCTAGAAGTAGGCTGCATGCCGAACCTGCGGGGCAACATCCCGGAGCTCGAACTTCCAAGATCGTAAACTCCCCCGCCCTGGGGTCTCAGCTTGGGTCAAGGTCTGGACTTAAATCCACCCACCCACCCAGATATAAACGATCTTTCCCACATTAGGCAAGAGACCCAAGAGACAGTACATCACTATTGGGCCAGGTTCCTCCTTGTAATGAACAAGGTCAAGGAATGTCGCGAGGAAGACGCAATTTCGTTCTTTTGCAACAATTGCACGGACAAGGGAATCCTCAACGCCATAAGTCGCCGTGACATAGCACACTTTGCTGACTTGGCGGCCATAGTACGGAAGTACTGTGTGATGGAAAGCGCCTGGAAAACCCAAACAAATTTTGGGATAATCTGGCCCTGACAAAACCCCCAGTCCAAACTAAAAGGGTGCACTCTCATAAGTCGCCCGACTCAATTAGAAAGAAGCAAAAGCCCACTACAGGGCGTGGAACCGTATTGGAGGGATGGCTTAGCAGGCCCTGCAAAATTCATAGTACAGCGGATACCATACCAACACACAACCTTAGAGCATGTTGGGTACTCCGGCAGGTGGCCAAGAGCGGTGAGGATCTCCTCATCCAAAACACCGCAGAGCACCATCCCGTGGATAACAATACAGTATTGACAGTCTTCGAGACCTTCGCCTCAAATAGTAGGCGTAAGCGAGCACTCCGCAGCCTTGCCGAAGTCTGCCACGTGGAAGCAATAAATCCATGGAGCGACACGGCTATCACCTTCAATGACAGTGACGAACCTAAATTCTGAACATCCCGAGCACCAGCCGCCTTGGTCCTCAGTCCAATTGTGGATGGCTTTCGGCTTACTAAAGTGCTAATGGACGGCGGCAGCGGATTAAACCTCATTTATGAGGAGACTCTTCAAAAAATGGAAATAGACTGAAACCTCATTGAGCAAAGCAGCACGACCTTCCGAGGAATCATCCCCAGTCGGGAGGCACGTTGTGTTGGGAAAATAACACTAGATGTGGTATTCGGCACTCTGGAGAATTACAGGTCCGAAGAAATTACATTCCAAGTGGCCCCGTTCAGCAGCTGATACCACGCCCTTCTAGGGCGGGAGGCATTCACGATCTTCCAAGCCATACCCTATTACGGGTACATGCAGCTCAAAATGCCCGGGCCCAATGGAATCATCACTCTAGCTAGTGATCCGGACATAGCACTCCGCGCCGAGAACAAAACAGCCGCACTGGCCCTCGAGGCATTATCCGAAGCCCTTGTGGCGGAGGAATTAACCGTGCTGCGCTCCACAGTGGACAGGGACGACGTGATACTTGACAAAAGATCCAAGTCCACCTCTTTTAAACCAGCAGATGAAATAGTCAAATTCCAAGTCCATCCAATGGACCCCACAAAAACAGCATCCATCAGGGCATAGTTAAACCCCGATGTAGACGCCGCACTACGGGAGTTCCTGCGCGAGAATTGGGACATATTCGCCTGGCATCCTTCAAAAATGCCAGCAATCCCATGCAGGCTTGCCGAGCATAGCCTTAACATTCTAAAGGGATTCAAGCCGGTCAAGCAGACTCTTCGGCGTTTCTCCGAACGTAAGCGACAAGCCATGGGAGAAGAGCTAGCCAAGTTACTGGAGGCCGGATTCATTAGAGAAATAAAGTATCCAGACTGGCTAGCAAACCTGGTGATGGTACCAAAGAAGGACAAATCATGGCGCCTATGCGTCGACTTCAAGGACCTTAATAAGGCTTGCCCAAAGGATCCCTTCCCCCTCCCTTGCATCGATCAAATTATCGACGCCACCGCAGGACACGACTTGTTGTGCTTCCTCGACGCATAATCCGGTTACCACCAAATTAAGATGGCGGAATCTGATCAAGCCGCAACGGCATTTATCACTCCATACGGCCCCTTCTGTTTTAACACAATTCCCTTCGGGCTAAAAAATGCCGGCACAACATATCAGCGCATGATTCATACATGTCTGGAAAAGCAGATCGGCAAAACAGTGGAGGCATACGTAGACGATGTGGTCGTTAAAACTAGACACATCGACTCCTTAATAGACGACTTGAGGCTCATGTTCGACAATCTCTGAACAAATGACATTAAGCTCAATACGGAAAAATGCGTTTTCGGCGTACCCGCCGGAAAGTTCCTGGGCTTCATCGGCTCCAGTAGACGAATTGAAGCAAATCCTACTAAAATACGAGCTCTATCGTAGTTGGCTATCCCATCTGACCTCAAGCAAATCCAGAAGTTAACTGGATGTGTGGCAGCCTTAAGCCGCTTTATCTCCCAATTAGGAGAAAAGGCACTCCCCCTTTATCACCTTCTTCAGCGCACCGAACACTTCGAGTGGACGGACGCAGCCACGACCGGATTGGAAGAAATAAAAGCCATCCTGGCCACCAACCCAATCTTGGCCGCGCCAAATGTCGGTGAACCAATGCTGTTATATATAGCGGCAACTCACCAAGTTGTAAGCATAGTGCTCGTCGACGAACAAGAGACGGACGGACATAAATTCGCACTTCAAAAGCCGGTATATTATGTATCCACTGTCCTCACTCCATGCAAATCATGGTACCCACATTATCAAAAGATAGCATACGTGGTATTCATGGCATCCCGGAAATTATGACACTACTGTCAAGAGTGTTCAATTACGGTGGCCTCAAAAGTACCACTCAACGACATCATAAACAACCGCGATGCCACGGGCCGGATTGCCAAATGGGCTATCAAGCTCCTCCCGTTCGACATAACATATAGACCACAGTGAGCCATTAAGTCACAAGTACTGGCCAATTTAGTCGGCGAGTGGACAGAAGCCGAACTCCCTAAAGAGTACGACGCGTACCCCAATTGGATCATGCACTTTGACGGCTCTAAAATGCTGGCTGGTCTGGGGGATGGTGTCGTCCTGACATCCCCCACCAGAGATACAGTCCAATACGTACTCCAAATACTATACACAGACTCCAACAACGCAACCGAATACGAGGCCCTATTACACGGTCTAAGGATGGCAGTTTCCATGGGCATTCAACGCCTGGAGGTGCGTGGGGACTCAAACCTCGCAATATCTCAAATAAATGGAGACTTCGATGCCAAGGATCCGAAAATGGCGGCATATCGCAACGCCGTCCTCAAAATTTCAGGTCGGTTCAAGGGGCTTGAATTCCACCATGTGGCTCGGGAGAACAACCAGGTGGCGGATATCCTCGCCCGTATCGGCGCTAAGAGCGATCCTGTCCCACCTAACATCTTCTTGGAAAGGTTTTTTAAGCCATCCATGGTATGGGAAGGGGACACTGGTAACAATATTCCGGACCCAGCCACAACACCAAATGCCGAACACTCTGACACAATCGGAGGCTCTGCCATTGAAATAACACCTTCAGCCCACGCGATAATGGCCGTCATCGCCCCGTGGACGGAACCATTCCTAGCCTACCTAACTAGGCAGGAACTACCCGAGGACCAAAATGAGGCACGATGCATAGTGCAGCGATCTAAAGCCTACAAGGTCCACGAGGGATAGCTTTATAAGAAAAGCACTACCGGAGTCCTTCAAAGGTGCATCTCCGAAGAGGAAGGGCAGAAGCTTTTGGCAGAAATCCATGCTAGACTAGGCGGCCACCACGCTGCAGCCCGGGCCCTTGTAAGCAAGGCCTTCCGTACAGGTTTTTATTGGCTGACGGCCCGAGCAGATGCACAATATCTGGTCCAACATTGCGTCGGTTGCCAGCTTTTTGCAAACCAAAGCCATATGCCGCCTACCGCTCTCCAAACAATCCCCATTACTTGTCCCTTTGCAGTCTGGGGCCTTGATATGGTCAGACCCCTCAAACATACTTACTGGTCATGGTGGATAAATTCACCAAATGGATAGAAGCCAAACCCGTCAAAACGGCTAAATCCGGACCGGTGATAGACTTGATATCTGGGGTTGTACACCATTATGGCATCCCCCACAGCATCATCACTGACAACGGCATGAACTTTACAGCCGACGAGGTGAAACTTTGGTGCAGCAACATGGGCATCAAGCTCGATTATGCTTCTGTCTATCACCCGCAAACTAACGGTCAAGTCGAGCGAGAAAATGGTCTTATCATGAGCGGCATCAAACCCAGATTAGTGCGGTCCTTAAAGGAATCAAACACGCACTGGGTAGAGGATCTCGACTCCGTACTATGGGGGCTGCGGACCACGCCGAATCGCACTACCAGATACACACCGTTCTTTATGGTGTATGGCACAGAGGCGGTTCTGCCCTGCGACATAATTCGTGACTCACCTCGAGTGCGCATGTACGAAGAAAAAGAGGCCGAGCTCGATCGGCGGGACAGTTTGGACGCCCTGGAGGAGGAGCGTGACATAGCAAAAGGCCGTTCTGCATTCTATCAGCAACAGGCTCGAAGGTCTCAAAGCAGAGAAGTACAGGCCAAAACCTATAACGTTGGCGAACTAGTTCTACGCCTGCCCGGGAAGAAAAAGAACAATTTCAAGCCCAAATGGGAAGGTCCCTTCATTATTAACCAGGTTCTGACTGGTGGAGCGTACCGTCTACGGGATGCATCGGACAATCGACTCGAGCCAAACCCATGGAACGCAGCCAGACTCCGAAGATTCTACGCCTAGTGCCGGACTCTATGTTCGTCTCCTTACCCCTGTCAATTTTTTGCGTATCAATTATCTGTCTTTTCTCTCTTTCTCTCTTCTTTTTTCTTCTCCTCAAGGACATAAAAGGCTAACTTGTGTCTTGGTTACACAATCTTGACACGCTAACCGCGCTCATTATACCTGGGGGCTTCTTATACAGAAGCTTAATATAACTATTTTTCTGGGCTTTATGCCCCACACATGTGTTATTCTTCCACATGTACCTTTTTTCGCCATTATATGCATCGATATGACTTAAGTTTTGGCCAAGCTGGGTTGCCTAGCTCTTGTATTTATGCCCTATGTTCCCGTTAATTCGGCTAGGGTATAAGGGGAGCACCTCTGTGATTGTTACTGCCGGGTCAGCCGGATGTGTACCTCAGACTGGGTGAAGCCGAAAGCTAGTGTTCATAAGGGAATATTCGGTCGGTGAACAAAAGATGACTTTTATTTATTTTGATACATGCCCCCACCTGTTATAGCCTGCATCTCTTTTCGCAGTTCGGACATGCACATTAGGGCATGCGTACCCAGGGAAAGGAACCCTTAACGGAACTATTCTCCCTGGAAGATGTTTCTTACTATCCATGTAATACAACATAGCTAGTTGGGTACTTGTCTGTTCAAGCACTTATGACCCCTATGCCTGGTTTCCACGCATACCCCGGTTTTTACATAACCGAGCGGGTATTCGGATACACTCCGGACTATTGGTTCCAGAGGTCGAAGCGAAAAGGTCCGCCATGACAAATGATTTACAATCCGGCTAGGGACATTATATATGTCACTTAAAGTACACAGTCACTTAGACTGACTAAATTCTTCTTCTATACCATCCAACAGGTTGTCTAGCCTACAATCCTGTTGGGAATACTTTGCGGCTAATTCTACTTGGTCATACACCAAACTACGGGGATCTCTTTCCCATTGGGCCCCACAGGTCCGACCTCGGCCATGTGGTTTGGGTCAGCTTTGGTATACCGCTTCTTCACCATGGCCCAGGCTTCCCTTGAACCTGGTCGGCAGGCTGATATCTTCCATAATCGGATGCGCCGCCGCGCTCCCTTGAGCTTCTCTATAAGCTAAACCATGCCTCCTGGCGGGGAGGCGGATGGCCACAAGGCTTGGGCAATACCCTGCATCACCTGCCGAACTTGTTCGTGCAGTTGTGAGAGCTCTGGTAGAAGATCACCCGCAGACCCGGGCATCTCCTCTGCGGGACGACCCGTCACCATTCCTGCAGACATAGCTCTGTTAGCCGGCTTCTTCGCCGAACTCCTTGAAAAGTTCATTCAAGAACTTACTAAAAATGCCGCGTCGAAGCCGCTTATTCTCCTTCACGGAGTCCGCAAGCTGGGCTCGGACATCTTTCAGTTCCAGGTCCAGCCGGATATTGGCGTCCTGCAGATTATTTTTCTCCTGCCTGACCCGCGTAAGCACGCGCTCGCCAGCATTTAGCTGTCGATTAGCATGTTGCGCATCCTCCGGCACGGCCTCCGGATTCACTCTGGGGTCATCTGCAACATCTATTGTTAGATTTGCATGCATGCCGCATACTATCTGGTACCTGCCATTCTTTGCAATGGAAACAAGTGTTACCAGAGGGGGCCTTCTCGGACTCCTTCAACGCGGCCACCGTGGCCCGTAGCTAGGCTTTGCACTCTTCCAGCTCTTGAGACAATTGGGTATTCTTCTCTGTAAGAATCTGCACAAATAATGATCCTTAAATCAGTTGTGTCAACTGTTCCAAGTCTCAGGGGCTACTGATATATATATAATCGTCAGATTTTCTTACCCGTATATCCTTTACAGATTGATCCGTGGCTCTGGCAAAACCCTTTTGAGCAGCACGGATGTATGCGTCTCCTGAGTTGAAGGCATCGAACGCCTCTTGGGAGAAACAAGCATCACAGAGTATGGCCCGACGACGCCTGTGATTCATGGCGCTCTCCACTTCGGAATTTGTAGCGGATAGTCTATCCGCATCCTCTGTAGGAGGAGCATCCAGCGTTTGCCCCATGTTAGCTTCCGCCTGTATGTTCGGCCCCGCAACCCGACTGGTGGAGGCGTGATCGGCAACCTCTCCGGATATAGTCCGGCGAGCGTTTTTCCTACCAGGAAACATGGACGTCGTTATATTTTAAGAAAGATGACAACCACGGAGCGAGGTTCTGTATCATACCTCTGCGCCGGGGTCTCAATCCTGACCGCCTTCCTTTTTGGCCTACCCGGCTTCGGTGTCCCTCGTTGGCGAGTCACTGCGGGTTCGGCATGGCGTCCTGAGGGTCTTCCCTGTAAAACACCATATGTGTACGATAGGTGAAGTGCATAAAAGGGGATCCTTCTCGAAAGTTGGGACTCCGGTTTTTCTTACATGCGATACAGGGAGTAGCCCAGGATTGTCGGCTATGATGGCCACCATGGCATCATCGCAGCTCAATTCATAGAATGTCCTGTCGATCAGCTCCACAAATATGTCCGGATCCTCTTCGAGTCTGGGATCGAGGGCCCGGTCAGGGTCCTCCGGTTGTGGAGGTGGGGTATTGACCTCCCTTACAGCTTTTCGCAGTTCCTGCCATGAAACAGCAAGGTGAGTATTTATGACGAAGAATGCGGGAAGGTTGGGAGTAAAAAGTGACAGCTCACCCAGCTTGGAGGGTTGTACATGGAGAATCCATCCCGTGGCTTAATACGGATGAACTCCTCTTCCTCTCCCTTGAACAACTCGAACAGAATTTTTGCTAGAGCAGCAGCGGAATCCGGTCCCTTACGCCCGCAGCGGGTGGCATCATCTTCCCCGTTAAAGCGCCACATGGGGTGCCCTCGATATTGAAGTGCTGCAGCCCCCGCATTATACATATTGACATAACCTCGATTATTGTCAATCCTAATTGAGCCAGCGCTTTTATCTGGCCCATTGATACGTCTCTGTCGTATCTATAATTTTTTATTGTTCCATGCCAATATTATTCAACTTTCATATACTTTTTGGCAATTTTTTATACTATTTTTGGGACTAACATATTGATCCAGTGCCCAGTGCCAGTTCATGTTTATTGCATGTTTTTTGTTTCACAGAAAACCCATACCAAACGGAGTCCAAACGGAATAAAAACTGACGGAGATTTATTTTGGAATATTTATGAATTTTGGGAAGTGGAATCATCGTGAGACGGTGCCCGAGGGGGGCACGAGGTCGGGGGGGCGCCCCAAGGTGTCAGGCGCGCCCCTGACCCTCATGGCCACCCATAAGGCGGTTGGAGCCCTTCTTTCGCCGCAATAAAGCTAATATTCGGATATAGATCGTGTTAAAATTTCAGCCCAATCAGAGTTAAGGATCTCCGAGAATATAAGAAACGGTGAAAGGGAAGAATCTGAGAACGCAGAAACAGAGAGAGACAGAGAGACAGATCCAATCTCGGAGGGGCTCTCGCCCCTCCCGTGCCATGAAGGCCATGGACCAGAGGGGAAACCCTTCTCCCATATAGGGAGGAGGTCAAGGAAGAAGAAGAAGGAGGGGGGCTCTCTCCCCCTTGCTTCCGGTGGCACCGGAGTGCCACCGGGGGCCATCATCATCACCGCGATCTACACCAACACCTCTGCCATCTTCACCAATATCTCCATCACCTTCCCCCCTCTATCTACAGTGGTCCACTCTCCCGCAACCCGCTGTACCCTCTACTTGAACATGGTGCTTTATGCTTCATATTATTATCCAGTGATGTGTTGCCATCCTATGATGTCTGAGTAGATTTTCGTTGTCCTATCGGTGGTTGATGAATTGCTATGATTGATTTAATTTGCTTGTGGTTATGTTGCTGTCCTTTGGTGCCCATCATATGATTGCGCGCGTGGATCACACCCTAGGGTTAGTTGTATGTTGATAGGATTATGTATTGGAGGGCAAGAGTGACAGAAGCTTCAACCTAGCACAGAAATTGATGCATACGGGATTGAAGGGGGACCAATATACCTTAATGCTATGGTTGGGTTTTACCTTAATGAACATTACTAGTTGCAGATGCTTGCTAATAGTTCCAATCATAAGTGCATAGAATTCCAAGTCAGGGATGACATGCTAGCAGTGGCCTCTCCCACATAATACTTGCTATCGTCTAGTAAAGTAGTGAATTGCTTAGGGCAATTTCGCAACTCCTACCACCACTTTTCCACACTCGCTATATTTACTTTATTGTTTCTTTTATCTAACAGCCCCTACTTTTCATTTACATAATCTTTATTATCTTGTAAACCTATCCAACAACACCTACAAAGTACTTCTAGTTTCATACTTGTTCTAGGTAAAGCGAACGTCAAGCGTGCGTAGAGTTGTATCGGTGATCAATAGAACTTGAGGGAATATTTGCTCTACCTTTAGCTCCTCGTTGGGTTCGATACTCTTACTTATCGAAAACTGTTGCGATCCCCTATACTTGTGGGTTATCACCCATCAGGTAAAGGACTTCTCCGTTACCTTCCTCCTGAGGGCTCTGTGGGCGCCAGCTTCGGCTTTTCTTCAAAGGGGCATTGTCGAACTCGGGAAGTCCCCTCCGAATAGGATCTGGAAGGGGGACGTCCTCCATGTAAAACCACTCTGAAGGCCAGTCTTTGGACGTCTTCTTTGGGGTACCGGACAGGTATCCGATCCCGGCGATGCGCCATATTTTGGCTCCGCCCACTTGATATACTGAACCCTCCTGTGTACGGGGCACAAGGCAGAATAGCCTCTTCCACAGCTCGAAATGAGCTTCGCAGCCCAGAAACAGCTGACAAAGGGCAACATAATCTACGATGTGTAATATGGAAGCGTGGGTGAAATCATGCAACTAGAGGCCGTAAAACTCCAGGAGTCCACGGAGGAACGGATGGATTGGAAATCCAAGTCCCCTTAGTAAATAAGGGACAAGGCATACCCGCTCCCCCTTGGAGGGATTAGGGAAGCTCTCCGCTTGCTCCCCGCCATTATAGGTGGCAAGCCCGGCTTGAACGGGGACCATATATGATGGAGGGAGAAATCCTTGGGTCTGTAACTCTACTAATTGGCTGTGCAGGACGGAACACTTCTCCAAATCACCGGGCTTAGGGCTACGGGAGCGGGAGGAGGAGCTGCGATGGTCGGCCATGTTGGAATGGATTTTTCCGAGCACGCTCCGATGGATACTCGCCGTGAGAGGATGTGTGGTTTGGATCTAAGAATCCCCATCCCTTTAATAGACAGTTTACTTACATGGCTAGGGTGGCGAATGTAAAAATGCCCTGGCTCCTCGCATTCGCTCGACACGTGGAAGATAGCCCTTATTGGGCGTAGAAGCCAAGAAGTGCAACATTTATGGGGAGCCGAACACTACTCAGCAGATATTCAGAATTTGGAGAAGAACCCGCCTTGCAATGTCGAAGACAATCTGCGCGCCGGACTCATCGTCATTGAAGCCTAGTTCGGGGGCTACTGAGGGAGTCCTGGATTAGGGGGTCTCTGGAAAGCCGGATTGTATCCTTTGGCCGGACTGTTGGACTATGAAGATACAAGATTGAAGACTTCGTCCCGTGTCCGGATGGGACTCTCCTTGGCGTGGAAGGCAAGTTTGGCGATACGGATGTGTAGATCTCCTCCCTTGTAACCGACTTTATGTTACCCTAGCCCCTCCGGTGTCTATATAAACCGGAGGGTTTAGTCCGTAGGACAACATACAATCATACCATAGGCTGGCTTCTAGGGTTTAGCCTCTACGATCTCGTGGTAGATCAACTCTTGTAATACTCATATCATCAAGATCAATCGAGCAGGACGTAGGGTATTACCTCCATCAAGAGGGCCCGAACCTGGGTAAACATGGTGTCCCCCGCCTCCTGTTACCATCCGCCTTAGAGGCACAGTTCGGGACCCCGTACTCGAGATCCTCCAGTTTTGACACCGACAATAGTACTTCTTCCATGTGGTGCTGTCTCCGACACCGTGCACGCGTCCATACGACGGCCGAGTGTCCGCGTCGAGTCGTTTCAATATGTTCAACGCCCGGTTGAATGGGGGTGTCCCACTTGGGCCTCGCCAATGCCTCAGACAGCGAGTCGCTTTCGGCCGCAATCCAGTGCTACTCTCTCTGCAAAAGTAACAAGGATCGTTTACAAATATGAATAAACGTGCAGTCAAATTGATCAAAAACTAAAATTACCAGCAGTCTCATGAACTCCGTCGTGATCAGGTCCATCTTGGAAACCTTCTTGACTGAGTCCCAATGGTGCCTTGCCCTGAGGACATCACGCTCCTGCGGGACGGTGAAGTCCGCCAAGGGATCTGGGTTGCCCAGACTTTCACGTTCCGCGTCCTCCTTGGCCCATATGGACCTCTTCCCGCCGTAACCACGGCTTCCGAGGTGGTGGCGCCCGATGTTCCTCTGTTGAAGCCCCTTCATGTACTTCGACTTTTTTTGGTAGCTTCGGCCTCGCAAGCTACCTTGAATATTTCAACTACTCTTGCGTGATTGTAGGATTATCCTTTACAATCTTGGAGTAGGGTTCCTTCTTGTTGATGATCCGATGTTTCACCCTTGTTTTCCAGGCGGCCAACGCGTTGGCTAACTTGGTCATGGCGTGTTTGTTTATCTTCTTCATTGTCGGGTCCTTATTTGGATTATCATATTCCTTTTCATCCCGGCCCGGGAACCAGAATATCTGGTGCAGCTTCTTTAGGAGGGAGGGCCTCATATTATCTATCTTCTGTAGTTTCTCATTGTTGATGGTGGCGGTTGTCCGTATGATGCAGCCTATTTGATTATCGTAGCACGATCGCGCTTCCTCGGGCGCTGTTGGCTCAAAAATGCCGTCGTCCATCTCCGTGACCACCAGTCTAGTAGTCATGAGTTGGTTTAGGAGTCGTGGCCTCTTTGCTTTCGGTTCTATACCGGCTTCGCTAGTCTCGGCGCCGGTCTCAGCACCGGTCTCAGTCTCAGCGCCGGCCTGCATGTCGGTCTCAGGCCCCGATGCGACAGGTGGGCCCAACAACAACATCCATTGATCATCAGCAAGGCTCAAAAATTTGTCTGCCGCCAAGTAGACGTTGTCGCAATCACCAGAACCATGTCCTTCATTGTTGATAGCCATGTTTTCCTATGATTAAATCTAGTCAATTAATCTAGCCTTAATAAAATGAATAATGACATAAAAAATCCCTATGTTTTGCAGGAACGTTGACTCCTTCCCGTTGCAGCAAATCCTGGGCACTCGATATGTCCTAGTTTGTAGCACAAGTCATGCCGGAATTCACGGAAAATTTTGGCATGACCTTTGCTAAAAAGTGGACAAATCGAGCACCTGAAATTTGCTGGAACGGAAATGAATCAACATTCCGGCAAAACATAGGCCACTCGGCTTCATTCCCTGGAAACAACAAAAGGCCACTTGGGCACTATCGAACCACTTCTATGTTGCATATAACAAGACCACTTAAGAATATGTACATGAGAAACTACAACAGTAGATAAACATGAGCAAACACAATTGAGGAATTTGCATATATCATGACCACTTCAATTTGCATCTCCTAGTGTTTAACACTTCAAGAAAATCAACACAAATCTCATGCTCTCTTAAATTCAATTCAAAAACCAAATATAGATTATATTTAGTTAACTACTGAACTAAATTTTACTCTAAACTAAACCCTACTGCCCTAATTAACATCTAGTTAAACAAACTCAATTCAAAAACTAAACCCTACTGAACTAATTAAGATCTACATTATCTACTACTTAACATCTATTATTACCCTAACTAAAAAACATCTACTATTAACCCTACTGCCCTAGTTAACTAGTACCACCACTACTACTAATTAACATGTATTACTACTACTACTAAAAACATTATCTATGAACCCTAATACTAATTAACATATACTACTACTGCTTATTAACATGGCAGGAAGAAAATGCAGAGAGAGAGGAGGGGTGGGGGCTTACAGAGAGGGGGGAGACGACGGCGGGGAGGTGCTCGGCGATGGAGGCAGGGCGAGCAGGTCGGGCTCGGGCAGCGGCAGTCCTGGGCGGGCTCGGGTGGCGGTGAGGTCGAGGGCGGCCTTGGGCGGTGGCAGTGAGGTTGAAGGCGGCCTCGGCCGGAGACAGTGAGGTTGCGGGCATCGATGTCGGCAGGAGACGGCGGCGAAGTGGAGCGATGGCGAATTGGGGAGACGTCGGCGAAGTGGGGCGAGGGATTTGGGGGAGAAGTGGTGGTCGGGTGGAGGGAAACCGCTGGTTAAGTGAAACAAAGCGGTAGTGCGTTACAGAAAACACTCTATAGCTAAGTTAGCTATAGCGTGTTTAACTAAATGCGCTACTGCTATCCTTTTTCTGTTTTTTTCCCTTTTTCATTCATTTTCATTTATTTTTATTTTTTCCTTTCTCCTTTTTCTATTTCTTTCATTTTCATTTACTATTCAATTTGCTTTTCATTTAATTTTATATTCGTTATCAATAGCACGTTTCTACGTAAGCGCGCTGCTACAACAATATTAGCGGTAGCGCTGTTTCTATAAGATCGCTACTACTATGTGTAGCCTATCGGCTTAGTAGTGAGAATTTTTGTAGTAGCGCTTTTACCTCTAGACGCGCTACTGCTATATTTGTATCTGCAGCGGTGTTATCCTGCACGCGCTACTGTTATGTAGCACTAGCGCTTTTTTAACAAGCGCTACTGCTAAAGTTCTGTGCATAAGGTTTTCCCTAGTAGTGGATGGGGGTAGGATAGATAAAACTACAGATGTCTCACTTCCTTTTGCTGTTGGCATAGTGGTGGTTTCACTTTCCTTAATTGCTGATGTACGTGCACGGTTGATGTTGTAGTTGGCCTATTTGGACAAACAGTTGGCTAACTTGAAGTTGGAGTTGCCACTGAAGCTATTGGGGTTGCCGACTTCCTACACGACATACTGACAAATTCCTTTTGAAAGTTTGATGCAATCTTAATAGCACGGCTTGGCACCTGAGGGAGTCCTGGATTAGGGGGTGTCCGGATGGCAGGACTATACCTTCGGCCGGACTCCTGGACTATGAAGATACAAGATTGAAGACTTCGTCCCGTGTCCGGAAGGGACTTTCCTTGGCGTGGAAGGCAAGCTTGGCGATACAGATATGTAGATCTCCTACCATTGTAACCGACTCTGTGTAACCCTAGCCCTCTCCGATGTCTATATAAACCGGAGAGTTTTAGTCCGTAGGACGAAGAACAATCATACCATAGGCTAGCTTCTAGGGTTTAGCCTCTCTGATCTCGTGGTAGATCTACTCTTGTACTACCCATATCATCAATATTAATCAAGCAGGACGTAGGGTTTTACCTCCATCAAGAGGGCCCGAACCTGGGTAAAACATCATGTCCCCTGCCTCCTGTTACCATCCGACCTAGACGCACAGTTCGGGACCCCCTACCCGAGATCCGCCTGTTTTGACACCGACATTGGTGCTTTCATTGAGAGTTCCTCTGTGTCGTCGCTTTTAGGCCCGATGGCTTCTCCGATCATCAACAGCGATGCGATCCAGGGTGAGACTTTTCTCCCCGGACAGATCTTCGTATTCGGCGGCTTTGCACTGCGGGCCAATTCGCTTGGTCATCTGGAGAAGATCGAAAGCTACGCCCCTGGCCATCAGGTCAGATTTGGAAGTTTGAACTACACGGCCGACATCCGCAGAGACTTGATCTTCGACGGATTCGAGCCATAGCCGAGCACGTCGCACTGTCACGATGGGCATGATTTAGCTCTGCCGCCGAACAGTGCCCTGGAGGCCGCACCTGTGTCCACTCCGACCCCAAGCTTGGAGCCGATCACACCAACCGAGGATGGGTGGTTAGACACCGCCCCGGGGGCTGCAATTTCTACGGTAATCGAGCCGAACACCATCCCTGTTCTCTGCGAAGCCCGTGACTCCAAGGAGCCGGACTCCTCTCTAGACTCCGAGCCCTCCGCACCCCGATCGATTGAACCCGATTGGGCGCCGATCATGGAGTTCACCGCCACGGACATCTTTCAGCAGTCGCCCTTCGGCGATATTCTGAAGTCACTAAAGTCTCTCTCTTTGTCAGGAGAGCCCTGGCCGAACTATGGTCGGCAAGGTTGGGATGCAGATGATGAAGAAATTCAAAGCCCACCCACCACCCACTTCGTAGCCACTGTCGATGATTTAACCCACATGCTCGACTTCGACTCCGAAGACATCAACGGTATGGACGCCGATGCAGGAGACGATCAAGAACCAGCGCCTATAGGGCACTGGAAAGCCACCTCGTCGTATGATATATACTTGGTGGACACCCCAAAAGAAGGCAATGGCGATGGAACAGCGGAGGATGACCCCTCCAAGAAGCAGCCAAGCACCGGCGTCAGCGGTGCCGCTCTAAGTCCCGCCAAAACAAAAACGGTGATTCCGGCATGGGGGATAATAACACCCCGGACAGTGCCGAAGACAACCACCTCCAGCAAGATTCAACACGGGAGGATAGAGAAGCCAGCCCTCATGAGAGAGCGGCAGACAGAGAGGTCGAGGACATTAATTACACGCCTCCCTCCGAAGACGAGGCAAGCCTCGACGACGACGAATTTGTCGTGCTGGAGGATCCCATCGAACAAGAGCGTTTCAAATGCAGGCTTATGGCCACGGCGAGCAGCCTCAAGAAAAAATAGCAACAGCTTAGATCTGATCAAGATTTGCTAGCCGACAGATGGACTGAAGTCCTTGTGTCCGAAGAGAATGAACTCGAACGCCCCTCCAAGAGCTACCCAAAGCGCAGGTTGCTACCCCAATTAGAGGAGGAAGCACTTAAACCTACATCACCAGCGCATGATGCGGCCGACCGACCACCCCGTGGCCGCGACAGAGAGGCCTCTTGGCCCTCCACTCAAGTCGCACCCCGGTGCCGCTCCAAAAATACCAAGGCATGGGAAAATGCGCCAGACCTGCGAGACATATTGGAGGACAAGGCAAGGCAAACAAGATCGATCTACGGATCACGTGGGCACCCCACGGCACGAGACGGTACTCGTCATGCGGGATATAGTAAATCCGGCCGGGCCGAACACAGTAGACAAAGCTCGTTTGAGCTGCGTCATGATATAGCCCAGTACAGAGGCGCCGCACACCCACTATGCTTCACAGATGAACTAATGGATCATCAAATCCCCAAGGGTTTCAAACCCGTGAACATCGAATCATATGATGGCACAACAGATCCTGCGGTATGGATCGAGGACTATCTCCTTCATATCCACATGGCCCGCGGTGATGACTTACATGCCATCAAATACCTCCCACTCAAGCTTAAAGGACCAGCTCGGCATTGGCTTAATAGCTTGCCAGCAGAATCAATTGGTTGTTGGGAGGACCTGGAAGCCGCATTCCTCGACAATTTCTAGGGCACTTATGTGCGACCACCAGACGCCGATGACCTAAGCCACATAATTCAGCAGCCAGAGGAATCAGCCAGACCATTCTGGACACAGTTCCTAACCAAGAAAAATCAAATCATCGACTGTCCAGACGCAGAGGCCCTAGCAGCCTTCAAGCATAACATCCG
Source organism: Triticum urartu (assembly GCF_003073215.2). Taxonomy (NCBI): domain Eukaryota; kingdom Viridiplantae; phylum Streptophyta; class Magnoliopsida; order Poales; family Poaceae; genus Triticum; species Triticum urartu. Next base: position 645,086,445 of record NC_053028.1, on the reverse strand, counting down.
CGACGAGTGGCTTGCACGGCACCTAGGACAGGAAAAGCCGAAATCTATGGCAGCCCTCACGACACTTATGACCCGCTTTTGCGTGGGAGAAGACAGCTGGCTAGCTCGCAGCAATAACATGACCAAGAGCCCTGGTAATTCGGATACCAAGGACAGCAGTGGCAGGTCGCGTCGCAACAAGCAAAAGCGCCGCATTAACGACGACAATGCTGAGGATACGGCAGTTAATGCCGGATTCAGAGGCTCTAAACCCGGTCAATGGAAAAAGCCATTCAAAAGAAATACTCCGGGCCCGTCCAGTTTGGACCGAATACTCGACCGCTCATGCCAGATACATGGCACCCCCGAAAAACCAGCCAATCACACCAACAGGGATTGTTGGGTGTTCAAGCAGGCAGGCAAGTTAAATACCGAAAGCAGAGATAAGGGGCTGCATAGCGATGACGAGGAGGAGCCCCGGCCGCCGAACAACAATGGACAGAAAGGTTTTCCCCCACAAGTGCGGACGGTGAACATGATATACGCAACCCACGTCCCCAAGAGGGAGTGGAAGCGTGTGCTAAGGGACGTATACGCGATGGAGCCAGTCGCCCCAAAGTTCAACCCATGGTCTTCTTGCCCGATCACTTTTGATCGAAGGGACCACCCCACTAGTATCCGTCATGGCGGATTTGCCACATTGGTTCTAGACCCAATTATTGACGGATTTCACCTCACTAGAGTCCTTCTGGACAGCGGCAGTAGCCTGAACCTGCTTTATCAGGATACAGTGCGGAAAATGGGCATCGATCCCTCGAGGATTAAACCCACCAGAACGACCTTTAAAGGCGTCATACCAGGTGTAGAAGCCAACTGTACAGGCTCAGTTACACTTGAAGTGGTCTTCGGATATCCGGATAATTTCTGAAGCGAGGAGTTAATCTTCGACATAGTCCCGTTCCGCAGTGGCTATCACGCACTGCTCGGGCGAACCGCATTTGCCAAGTTCAATGCGGTGCCGCACTATGCATACCTCAAGCTCAAGATGCCAGGCCCACGAGGTGTCATCACAGTCAATGGAAACACCGAACGCTCTCTCCGAACGGAGGAGCATACGGCAGCTATCGCAGCGGAAGTACAAAGCAGCCTCTCAAGGCAATTCTCCAGTCCGGCCATTAAACGTCCGGACACCGTCAAGCGCGCCCGGAGTAACCTACAACAAGACTGCCTGGCACGTTCCAAGCAAGCATAGCAATGCGGCCCCAACCCCAGCCCTCACGAACTTGCGAAACCAGTGCCGCGCGTACATAACTACGCTCTGGAAATACCATGGGCAGAGGGGGAGGGGCACCATCACTGCACGACCGAAACGCGGCTTAAACCGCACTAGGGGCTGTCGATTTCTTAATTTTCTCTTATTTTCAGGACTCCATCCTTCAGAAGGCTTGTCCGGCAGTACAATTGCCGCACAAACGATACAACCAGGGAAGCAGAAAGCTACGCCGCACTACGGAACTCTAAGGTGGTCTCTATAACGAGCAGTATACCTGTTTCGCATAACATTCCGCAGCTCGCCCCTGGAAAGGACATATTTGATAGTCCCATCCTTTGCTTATCACACTATTTGTATTGTCCTACTTTGATCGCAGCTTTTTTAAATAAACAATGCATAGCTTACGTCTATTATTGCATTACCCTTTTTACGAATATATGTTCATTAATGACATGTTGCACCCGTACACTTTGGTACGGCCAATACGCCAGGGGCTTAAGTTCCCCACAACATGGTGTGAGAAGTCTGAACACTTTCACAAGTGCGGCACCCCGAACTTATAGCATTATATGCATCGGCTCTGAATCATGTCTTGGGTCAATAGTTGGGTTTGCCCGGCTCCTATGTTTTGGTACCTTACGTTTCGTCATATCGGCTAAGGTAGCACTAGGAGAACTACTGCGATTGTGCCCCAGTTGAGCTGGGCTAAGCACCTCAGTAGAGAAAGCTAAAACTGACCGTCATGATGAGGCGAGAGCTGGTCGCTGTTCGAGAGGTTTTCGAGTCCCTAAAGACTTATGCCGCTTAGAGCGAGGAGTCGGCTTTGTCCGGCCTAGGCGTGGATAGCGCCCCGAACTCGGTCTTCCGAACACTAGGGGCTTCGCTGAAATTTAAAATTATAGAATTCTATGGCTAAGTGAGAGTGTTCAAGCATTATAGTCCGATTGCCTTGTTCGTTGTGTTGAGCGCCTCCCTCAAAGGACCCAAGAATGGGAAAAAGAGCGCTCATGTTTATCCCGAACACCCCAGCACTCGTGGCATGGGGGCAGAAGCCGACAACTCGCCATCTCTCATATTTGATAAACGGCCGCACAGAAGGTAATATTTTAAATTCAAAAGCATTGCTTAGCGCATACGAACAACTTTTCAGCGTACAGGATCACAAATGCGAGTTTACTCAAAAATTACATCTTTGGAGCATTCATCCGCTATAAGGCGGGCACCCTTCAGGACGCCCTAATAATACGCTTCCGGGACGCGATGCTCCTTGCCCAGTGGCGGCCCGTCCTTCACCAGCTTCTCCACATCCGTCTTGCCCCAGTGCACTTTAGCATGGGCAAGCGCCCTACGGGCACCTTCGACACAGACGGAGCGCTTGATTACTTCAAGCCGTGGACAGGCATCCACCAGCTGCCTCACCAGCCCGAAGTAGCTCCCAGGCAGAGCCTCTCCAGGCCACAGCCGAACTATGAGGCCCTTTACGGCCTGTTCGGCAACCTTGTGGAGCTCGACCATCTGCTTTAGCTGGTCGCTCAAAGGCACCAGGTGTCCGGCCTCAGCATACTGAGACCAGAACACCTTCTCCGTCGATCTCCCCTCCTCGGCTCGGTACTAGGCGGCGGCATCAGACGCACTGCAGGGCAAATCTGCGAATGCTCGTGGAGAGCTCCGGACTCGGGTAAGTAACAAATAATTCACTTTCACGTGCTTGCTTTGCATAATGAATGCCTTACCCACCGCTATCTTCTTCATCGCGTCAATTTCTTTGAGGGCTTTCTGGGCTTCGGCCTTGGCAGACTGCGCGCTTTTGAGGGCTGCCGCAAGCTCGGACGCTTGCGTCTTTGAGTCAAGCTCCAAACTCTCATGTTTTATCACGAGAGCCTGGAGCTCTTTCTGCACCTCCTCCACCCGCGCCTCCTGCTTCTCTCTCTCCGTGCGCTTCGCGGCCGCCTTGTTTTCGGCCTCGGACAGCGCTTGCTTAAGGGTTGCCACCTCGGTCGTGGCCCCTATAATAGCACGTTCATCATGTCATTTTTTGCAACCACATCTTCTCTATATAATTACGCAAGGTATTACTTACCTTCCTTCTCCTCGAGTTGCCTCTTGGCATGGCCGAGCTCGTTCTCGGACCGCACGAGGTTCTGCTTCAGCGTATCCACCTCCGCAGTCAGTGCGGAGGATGCCAGCAGCGAAGCCTGCATACGCATATTGACTTGATTATGTTAGACTCCTGCGATTATTAGATCCTCTATTTAGCTTTTCTTTCCAAACACCGAACAGAGCATCAGGGGCTACTGTCTATGCGGTAATATTTTTACATATTCTTTACCTACCTCACAGCCTGTTAGAAGGCTGGCACAGGCTTCAGTCAGTCCGCTCTTGGCGGACTGAACCTTCTGGATCACCGCACTCATAATAGTGCGGTGCTCCTCGTCGATGGAGGCGCCGTTAAGCGTCTCCAGCAAATTGTCCGGTGCCTCTGGTTGGACGGAGGTCACCGGCTCGGTAGGCTTGCTCCTCTTGGAAGGAGGCTGCCTACCGGAGTCCGGAACCGTTGAAGGTTCCGGCGCGGTGTCCGGCTCAAGGCCGGACTTGGAGCCCTTGGGGGTTCTATCCCCTTTACGCCTGGAGTCTGGGAGGTTGCCTTGCGGCGCCTCCAGGACCACCTCCTCCTGGCTTCGAACCTGTTGGGACGCCACCTCGGCGCCGTCCGTAGGGTGGGGGGAGGAAGCCGTCGGAAGCGAATTCACATCTGACGAATCCAGGGAGCCGCTCGACGACTCGCCGAGCCCGGCCTTGGGCGGACTGCACAATCATGTTTGACGTAAGGAAAAGTTGTGTAATGGGGGAATACTATGAATCACTCGGGTATCCGGATACTTATGATCTCGCCAGGGGCTTGGCACTATGCGGCCACTCCTCTTCACCGTCGTCGGCGTTGGTGGAGTAGTCCAAAGGAGGGGTCTTCCCCCTCTTGGACCCTTCGGCCTCCCCTGTTGGGGCGGCCTTCCTTTTCTTCCCTCCCCCCGCTGGAGGGGGAGAGGTCTCTTCTTCCTCCTCCTCGTCTTCATGGGAGGAGTGCGCCTTGGAGTTGTCGGATGGTGAATCCGACACCTCCTGGCGCCGGGCGCTCTTTCGAGTCCCCGTGGCCTTCTTCTTGGCCTTCTTCTCCGGCACCACGTAAGGTGCCGGAGCCAGCAGCTTCGCCAAGCGAGCGACCGCTGGGCCTTCGGTCAAAGGAGCCGGAAATTTGATCTGTCCGGACGTCTCCTGCCAATCCTGTCAAAGGTAAGGGAACTTAGATCCCGCATGGAGTCACACTATGAAAAACTAATACCTTGTAAAAGGTGAAAACAGCTTACCGCACGAGCGTGACGCTGCGTGCTGAATCCGCGATCCTCGATAGCGGATGCGGGGGCCTCGGAGCCCTTGAAAAGCACCTTCCAGGCATCTTCGTTCGTCGTGTCAAAGAGCCTGCTCAGAGTTCGGTGCTGCGCCGGGTCGAACTCCCACAAGTTGAAAGCCTGTTGTTGACACGGGAGGATCCGACGGATGAGCATAACCTGGGCTACGTTGACAAGTTTGAGATTCCTGTCCACCAGGGTTTGGACGCATGTTTGGAGTCCGGTCAGCTCTCCTTTTTTACCCCATGACATGCCCGTCTCTTTCCAATAGGCGAGCCACGTAGCGGGTCCGGATCGGAACTCGGGGGCTACGACCCATTCAGGGTCGTGCGGCTTGGTGATGTAAAACCACCCCGACTGCCACCCCTTTAGGGACTCCACGAAGGAGCCCTCGAACCATAGGACGTTGGGCATCTTGCCCACCATGGCGCCTCCGCACTCCGCTTGGGTGTCGCGCACCACCTTCGGCTTGACATTGGAAGTCTTGAGCCATAGGCCGAAATGGGGGCTGATGCGGAAGAAAGCCTCGCACACGACGATAAACACCGAGATGTTGAGGACAAAATTTGGGGCTAGATCGTGGAAAACCAGGCCATAGTAGAACATTAGCCCCCGGACAAATGGGTGGAGAGGGAAGCCCAGTCTGCGGAGGAAATGGGGGAGGAACATCACCCTCTCATGGGGCCTAGGGGTGGGGATGAGCTGCCCCTCTTCAGGAAGCCGGTGTGCAATGTCGTTAGACAAGTATCCGGCCTTCCTCAGTCTTTTGATGTGTCCCGCCATGACGGAGGAGACCAACCACTTGCCTCCCGCTCCGGACATGGCTGGAGAAGGTTGAGGTGGGGTGTGCGGACTTGGGCGCTGGAGCTCGAGTGCACGAAAATGGATAGGCAAAGGAGGAAGAAGGCGTGGATGAAAAGGTGGATCCTTATCCCCTTATATGGGCAGACGCGACTATGCGCCCACACCAGCCTGGTAAAACTCGCTTATCTCCCAAGCGCCGCAGTCAATGGCGCGGTTGGGTTACCCACACCCGTATTGATGAGAATCCCGGAATAAGGGGACACGATCTCTGCTTTAACAAGACGTGCCAAGGAAACCGCCTCGCTAAACGCGCTGAGGTGGGATAGTAAAACGATTTGAATAAAGACTTGGCTGTGGTGTGATGTCACGCTACGGAATACGTCAGCAGATTAGATTTGTGTAAATGTTATTCTCTCTATGGCAATATGTGGAAACTTATTTTGCAGAGCCGGATACTACCTTTGTGTTCAAAATCTTCTATGAAGTACTTGGAGGAGGAACCCGCCTTGCAATGCCGAAGACAATCTGCGCGCTGGACTCGTCGTCATTGAAGCCTGGTTCAGGGGCTACTGAGGGAGTCCTGGATTAGGGGGTGTCCGGATGGCCGGACTATACCTTCGGCCGGACTCCTGGACTATGAAGATACAAGATTGAAGACTTTGTCCCGTGTTCGGAAGGGACTTTCCTTGGCGTGGAAGGCAAGCTTGGCGATACGGATATGTAGATCTCCTACCATTGTAACCAACTCTATGTAACCCTAGCCCTCTCCGGTGTCTATATAAACTAGAGAGTTTTAGTCCGTAGGATGAAGAACAATCATACCATAGGCTAGCTTCTAGGGTTTAGCCTCTCTGATCTCGTGGTAGATCTACTCTTGTACTACCCTTATCATCAATATTAATCAAGCAGGACGTAGGGTTTTACCTCCATCAAGAGGGCCCGAACCCGGGTAAAACATCGTGTCCCCTGCCTCCTGTTACCATCCGAACTAGACGCACAGTTCGGGACCCCCTACCCGAGATCCGCCGGTTTTGACACCGACAACACCTTTGTTCCCATTTCTGCAAACTTTGTGTCCTTGGCAAAAGACACTGTTTTGTTGCATTTTTTACCAGTGAGTTTGCATGTTGTAGAGGTGCGCTTGGCATCTACATGCGCAACGGTTGGCTCCTGTAGAACATCACTTTCCTTCTTGGGCTCTGGAGTTGGTACCTCCTTTCCCTTTGATTTACTTCCGTTCTTCGAATTTTTCTCTCCCATACAACGAATCTTATCTTTTGGTTGACCCAACACTAATTTCTTGCTAAGTGTCACGAGCTTCTTGCGCTTTGGGGCAGTGGGTGGGCGCGGTGGGGATGCTGGCATCCTCTTGCTACCACCTGACGACGAACCATCTTCAAGTACAACACCTTCCTTCATTATCTTGTCAACCATGGTTTTTGAGACAATCCAGTCCAAATCCTGCCTCTTCCATTTCTTCCTCGGTGCTTTGCAGTCCGTTGTTTATTACTTTGAAAGGTATTATCCTTCCCTTTCATGTCAATGATTGCATGCGTTTCCAGCAAGGGGATTTCAAATCTGTTGGGCATTGCTGCCTCTGATCTACACAAGTCAAAAAGTGACAAACTTTCCTCTGGCACAATAGCTTTGGTTCCAACTGATTTCGGATCTTCACCATTGCGACGAATGTCCTTCTGGATGAAAAACTGTTGAGTTACACTATCCTCAATTGAGTTGCTGCTGTTGTTTCCTGCATCTCCAGAAGTGTTTGCCCTCTTTGAACTGCTGTCAACGCCGCCCATGCCATCATCCTTCCCATTGTCACTCCCTCCATCAAAGGCCCCCCTGTCATCGTCGTGTGTCTCCTCGCTATCATCATCACTGTCCCCGTCATTTCCTTGTTTATGTTCATCAACCTTGTCGACATCCTCAACTGCCCCCTTGCCTGTTCCATCTCCTTCCTCTTCCTCTTCCTCATCGTCATTGTCGGATTCTTCTTTGTCTTCATTGTTGTCAACATCATCGTCACTGTCATCATCACCATCATCGTTGTCATTGTCGTCATCACATTCTTCAACATTCCTTCCCTCTTCATCATCATCTCTTCTTCGGACTCATCACTTTCTTCAGAATCATTGCCAACTCCTAGGTCAACATCTTCTTCCTCTAACCCACTTTCCTCCACAAGTTCAGCTTCTTCACTTCCCTCCACCTCTTCTGTTTGATTGGGAGCAGATTGACACTTCCTTCTCCTAGTGTGTGAGCTTTGAGCCTTTGTTCGACCACTTAACGGCCCCTTGAGAGGAGACACATCTGGTTCCTCTTCATCAAGCTTGGCAAAACCTCCGATGAAGTTGCCAAGATTCTTAGATATTCCTTTACGTAGATCATGAACCATGCTTGCTAACTTGAACTTCTTCTACATAACATTAGAAAAAAAAAACAAAAAAAAATTTAAAAGGAAAAAGGAAAAATGGGGAAAAAATAGTTTTGGTGCAACTCAAGCATAAATTTGGTGCAAGTCAAGCATATCTGTTTGCAACTGCAAACCTAAGTTTGGTGCAAGTACATCAAAGTAGTGTGCAACTGAAAAGGGGTAAGTTTGTTGGAAGTAAAAAAACATAGTTTGTAGCTGAGTTGTGAACTCTGTGTAAGTGAAAGCATAAGTTTGATTCAAGTAGGAAAAAAGGTGACTACTGCAACTAAAGTGTACCTTGGTACAGGTAAACAAAAGCTATGTTGCAACTGACATAATAACTATGCAACTGATGCAAGCATTGGGCGCAAAAAAGTAAACAACAAAGGATGATTAGTACAACTAACACATGAGAGCATAAAATAACCATGATTTTTGGTCTAGGAAAAAAAGTGGGTTAGCAAAAAGGATAACTCACGTGGGGATTGTAACTCAATGGAACCTTTGACGCCACAAACGCCTCTGCCTGCAGCAATCCTCCGAAGAGTGATGAATCCTCTTTGCTTTTATACTGCTCCTTGAGCTGTTGTACAAAAAGAAAGATCATTTAACAACAAAAACAAAGTTATTATGTGGATCTATAAATAAAAAAGTGCACATGTGAGAAACTACCACATGCCCTCAGAAGCAAAAAACTAACTAAAATTACTATGTGAAGTCCAAATGGAAGTGGTACTATAAACAAAAAATATGTAACAAAATAGGTGTGCAACTGTCATAAGTCTGTGTGCCAACTATGAACAAAGTCTTGTGCAACTACCTAAAAATATGTGAGCAACTACCACATGCCCTCAGAAGCAAAAAAAACTAAGTAAAATTACTATGTGAAGTCCAAAATGAAAGTGGTACTGTAAACAGAAAATATGAAACAAGCATGTGTGCAACTGTCTTAAGTCTGTGTGCCAACTATCAATATAGACTTGTGCAACTACTTACATGTATGTGAAAAAATGTGCAATTACAGAAAAAGTATAATGTATACAGAAAACCTAGACATAAAACATATCATATTATACAAAAAAATTACACCAAAAAAACAAGAAGTTATCATTTGACTTTGAGCAGAATGTCCAACTCACTTGAAGTTTCCCAAAGACGTCAGGCGGAATCAAATCCTTTTTCATTATCTTGCTGATTAGATTCTTATCATAGGCATTGGCTCGAACCTCAGAGCTGCTTACTCACACATCAACATCAAGTGCATCAATGTAAAGAATCTATACATGCACCATCCCCAAGAGACAAACAAAAGGGGACAACAAACATATGAGAACATTGGTGATAAAGCACAAAACCTGTAGAAAAAGTACGTCTAACAGATACAAAACTTAATTACAGCTCACCATCAAATGATACAGGCAGAAGCAGATTGTTTGCTTGTCCTCACCAATATTGCGGAATGCTTCGTTTATGTGCTCAGCAACAAATAAGCTGACATTTCTCTTCAATAGAACATCTGGTTCTAGTACAGCACCGTAGCAACATGGGCTCAGAGAAAGACTAGTGGTAGGAGCTAAAAACGTGTTGAAAGCAATTGCAAGGCAACCAGTAAGGAACTTGTTCTCGGTTCTTCCCTTCATAGATTTCATCATCTTGCTGAATTCGGTAACCGTGGGGTGTTTGGGTGGCCCGGTGTGGTTGAACATCTTATTGAAACTCTTCACAACCTCCTTTTCAACAATGTATTTCAGACGCGGCCCTCTGTTGGGTAAACCAAAGATCCCGTGCACACTAGCAGCATCTGCTGGAATAGTTCCCCCGCCTGCAAATACCAAGGCTGAACTACCTGGGTCGTCCGACTGGACTAGGAACTTCGTCAAGTCAGAAGGCAGTGTGTCGGCTAAGTTTACCAAACCTCCTAGCATCTTCTTGAAGTCTACTACACAACCTTCTTTTTGTAGACGTTCTTGGGCATCCAAGTGCAGAGGTTTGTAGGACAGTAGCAAATTTCCCTCAAGTGGATGACCTAAGGTTTATCAATCCGTAGGAGGCGTAGGATGAAGATGGTCTCTCTCAAGCAACCCTGCAACCAAATAACAAAGAGTCCATTGTGTCTCCAACACACCCAATACAATGGTAAATTGTATAGGTGCACTAGTTCGGCGAAGAGATGGTGATACAAGTGGTATATGGATGGTAGATAATAGTTTTTGTAATCTAAAATTATAAAAAACAGCAAGGTAACTAATGATAAAAGTGAGCGTAAACGGTATTGCAATGCTAGGAAACAAGGCCTAGGGTTCATACTTTCACTAGTGTAAGTTCCCTCAACAATAATAACATAATTGGATCACATAACTATCCCTCAACATGCAACAAAGAGTCACTCCAAAGTCACTAATAGCGGAGAACGAACAAAGAGATTATGGTAGGGTACGAAACCACCTCAAAGTTATTCTTTCCAATCAATCCGTTGTGCTATTCCTATAAATGTCACAAACAGCCCTAGAGTTCGTACTAGAATAACAAATTAAGACACAAATCAATCAAAACCCTAATGTCACCTAGATACTCCAATGTCACCTCAAGTATCCGTGGGTACGATTATACGATATGCATCACATAATCTCAGATTCATCTATTCAACCAACACAAAGGACCTCAAAGAGTGCCTCAAAGTTCTACCAGAGAATCATGACGAAAACGTGTGCCAACCCCTATGCATAGGTTTATGGGCGGAACCCGCAAGTTGATCACCAAAACATACATCAAGTGAATCACGTGATATCCCATTGTCACCACAGATATCCACGGCAAGACATACATCAAGTGTTCTCAAATCTTTAAAGACTCAATCCGATAAGATTACTTCAAAGGGGAAACTCGATTCATTACAAGAGAGAAGAGGGGGAGGAGAAACATAAGATCCAACTATAATAGCAAAGCTCGCGATACATCAAGATCGTGCCAAATCAAGAACACGAGAGAGAGAGATCAAACACATAGCTACTGGTACATACCCTCAGCCCCGAGGGAGAACTACTCCCTCCTCATCATGGAGAGCACCGGGATGATGAAGATGGCCATCGGTGAGGGTTCCCCCCTCCGGCAGGGTGCGAGAACAGGGTCTAGATTGGCTTTCGGTGGCTACAGAGGCTTCTGGTGGCGGAACTCCTGATCTAATCTCCGTTCTGAAAGTTTTAGGATACGTGGGTATATATGGGTGAAAGGAGTACGTCGGTGGACCGAAGGGGGGGCCACGAGGCAGGGGGCGCGCCCCAGGCGGTGGGCGCGCCCCTACCCTCGTGAGCACCTCCTTCATCTTCTGACGTAGGGTCCAAGTCTATCCGGTAGGTTTCCTTCCAAAAATAACTTCTCCAGTTGATTTCGCTCCGTTTTGACTCCGTTTGATATTCCTTTTCCTCGAAACACTGAAATAGGCATAAAACAACAAATCTGGGCTGGGCCTCCGGTTAATAGGTTAGTCCAAAAATAATATAAAAGTGGAAAATAAAGCCCAATATTGCCCAAAACAGTAGATAATATAGCATGGAGCAATCAAAAATTATAGATACGTTGGAGACGTATCAAGCATCCCCAAGCTTAATTCCTGCTCATCCTCGAGTAGGTAAATGATAAAAAAGATAATTTTTGATGTGGAATGCTAGTTGGCATAATTTCAATGTAATTCTTCTTACTTGTGATATGAATATTCAGATCCGAAAGATTCAAGACAAAAGTTCATATTGACATAAAAGCAATAATACTTCAAGCATACTAACTAAGTAATCATGTCTTCTTAAAATAACATGGCCAAAGAAAGCTATCCCTACATTATCATATAGTCTGGCTATGCTCTATCTTCACCACACAAAATATTTAAATCATGCACAACCCCGATGACAAGCCAAGCAATTGTTTCATACTTTTGATGTTCTCAAACTTTTTCAATCTTCACGCAATACATGAGCGTGAGCCATGGATATAGCACTATAGGTGGAATAGAATGGTGGTTGTGGAGAAGACAAAAGGGGAGAAGATAGTCTCACATCAACTAGGCGTATCAACGGGCTATGGATATGCCCATTAATAGATATTAATGTGAGTGAGTAGGGATTGCAATGCAACGGATGCACCAGAGCTATAAGTTTATGAAAGCTCAAAAGAAACTAAGTGGGTGTGCATCCAACTTGCTTGCTCATGAAGACCTAGGGCATTTTGAGGAAGCCCATCATTGGAATATACAAGCCAAGTTCTATAATGAAAGATTCCCACTAGTAAATGAAAGTGACAACATAGGAGACTCTCTATCATGAAGATCATGGTGCTACTTTGAAGCACAAGTGTGGTAAAAGGATAGTAGCATTGCCCCTTCTCTCTTTTTCTCTCATTTTTTATTTTTTTATTTGGGCCTTTCTCTTTTTTTATGGCCTCTTTTTTTATTTGGGCTTCTCTGGCCTCTTTTATTTATTTATTTTCATCCGGAGTCTCATCCCGACTTATGGGGGAATCATAGTCTCCATCATCCTTTCCTCACTGGGACAATGCTCTAATAATGATGATCATCACACTTTTATTTACTTACAACTCAAGAATTACAACTCGATACTTAGAACAAGATATGACTCTATATGAATGCCTCCGGCGTTGTACCGGGATGTGCAATGAATCAAGAGTGACATGTATGAAAGAATTATGAACGGTGGCTTTGCCACAAATACGATGTCAACTACATGATCATGCTAGCAATATGACAATGATGGAGCGTGCCATAATAAACGGAACGGTGGAAAGTTGCATGGCAATATATCTCGGAATGGCTATGGAAATGCCATGATAGGTAGGTATGGTGGCTGTTTTGAGGAAGGTATATGGTGGGTTTATGGTACCGGCGAAAGTTGCGCGGTACTAGAGAGGCTAGCAATGGTGGAAGGGTGAGAGTGCGTATAATCCATGGACTCAACATTAGTCATAAAGAACTCACATACTTATTCCAAAAATCTATTAGTTATCGAAACAAAGTACTACGCGCATGCTCCTAGGGGGATAGATTGGTAGGAAAAGACCATCGCTTGTCCCCGACCGCCACTCATAAGGAGGACAATCAATAAATAAATCATGCTCCGACTTCATCACATAACGGTTCACCATACATGCATGCTACGGG